>NC_041400.2:104162535-104320035 GCF_900747795.2 Erpetoichthys calabaricus | reverse complement strand
TTGTTTAATGAATTTTTTGTTCTTCGCTGTTTGCGGCTCTTCCTTCATTTCTCCCTACTGCGTTCTTTTATTTCGCGAATATGTTATTGCAATCCGCAGCGGGAGCGTTTCTATACACTTAATTTAAACTTACGTTTTACACCGTGCTTTGTTTCCCTTATGAAGATGCTTGTATGCTTCACTCGCTCGCTTCTTATTGTTTCGCTTCCTTCTCAATTGTTTAATGAATGTTTTGTTCTTCGCTGTTTGCGGCTCCTCCTTCATTTCTCCCTACTGCGTTCACAGTCTTTTCACGTGATTACGTGGGAGGCGTGATGACGTGACACTCAACTCCTCCTCCCACGGCCATCGAGCTGCCGTCCATTACAGTATATTGTGAAAAAAGAGGTTCCAGTTATGACCATTACGCGTTGAATTTCGAAATGGAACCTGCTTAACTTTTGTAAGTAAGCTGTAAGGAATCAGCCTGTCAAATTTCAGCCTTCCACCTACACGGGAAGTTGCAGAATTAGTGATGAGTGAGTCAGTCAGTCAGTCAGTCAGTGAGTCAGTGAGGGCTTTGCCTTTTATTAATTAGTATAGATTATTGCTTCAGCTAGCTCCCAGTCACACAGTAGGCTCAAATTCTGACGTGTCATACATACAAATATTCCCTCACAGATGAATATGCAGGAAATAAAAGAAAAAAATGTAAACAAAAAAAGAAAAACATTTAGCCATTTAACTGGCTAATAAACTTTAAATCTTATAAAAGCTTTTTAAAGCCAATATGAAAGAATGCTGTATTTTGAGTGTCTTTTGAAAAAAGATTAAATGTAGAAAGTATAATTTATATATTTGAGCCGCGATGGAGTGGCACCCATTTCTGCCAAGATACCTTGAAAGCTCCAAGACCCTTTGTCATTGGACAAAGTCTGTATTGTAAATGAATTAAATGTGTAATCCTCAAATCTCATCTGTTAGGAAGAACTACAGAAGTTAACTTTGAATTGTGTGTTTAAAATCGTCACAATTATATATGAACAGCTGGGTAAAAATTAAAGAGCTTTTTAAATTAAGCATGCTGTGAAATCCGAGTTAAATTCATTATTTTTTACTTTGTGCACTATATGATGGCCTTACAATAATGCATAAATCTTCCATATTATTAAGCTTCATCATGCAGAGAAAAATTCTACTGATGCCTGCATTAATTACTGATTTGGATTTCAAGTGGTGTTATAGATCGTAAAATTTTCACTAATGTAATTAAAACAGAAAAATGCTTTTAACTAAGTGTGTAGACATTCTGTAACTTTTATTTAAAAAAAATTAAAAGGCAATAGTCTTTTTAATAAAAAGAATGATATTACATTCATTAAACCAGAAGTTCTTATGAAATTATTTTCTTCAAAATCAATAGACTTCTGGTGTTTCAGGATTGTATTAAGAGAACCATATTTATTCACACTCAGTTGATCTGTTCATGAGTTATTGATGTCTCTGATGAATGGAGACACACACTAACAGAGGTCATGCTGTAAACTGTCAAATTATATATCAGAAATGTGTAAATTCAATGAAAACATAATGTTGAACTTTTAACTCCATTGCAGTACTTTCCCCAAAAGAGAACAAAGTATTTATTTTTAGTTTGACCAAAAAGTTTTTTGGCATGCAATTTTATTTTTTTAGCCAGTAGACTGGAACCCTAAATTGAATGCAAGCAGTCATGTCGAGAAAAGCTGCCTGTAATCTCTTAAGCAGCAGATGAAGTGTATTAGCACCTTTTTGCTTTCTGATATGGAATTTGTTTTGCTAAGTGACGCCTGTTATGTCCATCTGGATTTTTTCATAAAAGCCCTGACTGACTGAAACTGTTAAATGAAATGTCAGATATTTTTGAAGACTTTACAAAAGGTGATGGTAGACATTACCAAGGCCTGAACACTATATGTCACAATATTGATTGTCAAACTCAAAGGAGTTCCCTAAATAGATGTCAAATGAACAAATCAAAACCATGACTTACTAAAGTAAAATTTTACAGGTTTTTTTTCCCAAGTCTTTTCTTTATTATACATCAATGTTAAGACACTACTTTAATCATATAGTCTTCTAGTAAAGCAAGACCACTATGACATCACAGGACAGATAGCATATTCATCTTGTGCACAACAACCATAGTATCATAGTGACCAGATACACAAAATGGCACTGCCCATGAAAAACAGGAAAAACAATTTGATGGCACCCATAGATAGATAGATAGATAGATAGATAGATAGATAGATAGATAGATAGATAGATAGATAGATAGATACTTTATTAATCCTCAAGGAGAAATTCACATACTCCAGCAGCAACATACTGATAAAAAACAAAATTAATTAAAGAGTGATAAAAAAACACAGTGTGAGTTAAAAAGTGCAAGGTGGAGAGTGTGAGGCAAGTATAACAGTCAATAACATTGTATAATGTTACCCTCTTCTTTATGCAGCCTCCCCAGCACACCACCGAGTAGAATTGGGCGCTCGCCACAACCGTTTGATAGAACATCTGCAGCATCTTATTGCAGATGTTGAAGGACGGCAGCCTCCTAAGGAAGTATAGTCGGCTCTCTCTGTAAGCAGAAAACACAAAATTGAGCCAGCCAAGAAAATAATTTGGGAACAATGATAACACCCCCCCCCCCCCCCTTTTGTCCTCATATTGTAGTAACTACAGAGGGATAAAATTGATCTGCAACAGCGTGACATTATGGGAAAGAGTAGTGGAAGCTAGGTTAAGAAGGGAAGTGATGATTAGCAAACAGCAGTATGGTTTCAAGCCAGGAAAGAGCACCACAGATGTGATGTTTGCTGTGAGGCATTGATGGAAAAGTATAGAGAAGGCCAAAAGAAGTTGCATTGTGTCTTTGTGGATCTGGAGAAGGCATATGACAGGGTGCCTAGAGAGGAGTTGTGGTATTATATTAGGAAGAGTGATACAGGATATGTATGAGGGAAGTGTGACAGTGATGAGGTCTGCAGTAGGAGTGAAGGAGTGTTTAAGGTGGAGGTGGGATTACATCAGGGATCAGCTCTGGGCCCTTTCTTTTTTCCCAATTGTGATGGACATGTTCACAGAGGAGATTAGACAGGAGTCCCTGTGGACTATGATGTTTGCAGATGACATTATGATCTGTAATAAGAGTAGGAAGCAGGTTAAGGAGACCCTCCAGAGATGGACATTTGCTCTAGAGAGGAGAAGTCTGAAGAACCAAGACAAAATATATGTGTGTCAATGAGAGGGAGGTCAGAGGAATGGTGAAGATGCAGGGAATAGCGCTAGCAAAGGCAGATTTTAAGTACTTGGGATCAACAGTACAGAGTAATGGGGAGTGTGGAAGAATGATGAAGAAGAGACTGCAGGTAAAGAGTAGTGGGTGAGGAACAGTGTCAGGAGTTATTGGTGACAGATGGGTACCAACAAGAGCGAAAGGGAAGGTCTACAGGAGTGAGACCAGCTATGTTATATGGGCTGGAGACAGTGGCATTGACCAGAAAGCAGGAGATGAAACTGAAGATGGCAGAGTTAAAGATGTTAAGATTTGCATTGGATCTGACAAGAATGGACAGGATTAGAAATAAGTACATTAGAGGGTCAACTCAGGTTGGATGATTTGGAGACAATGCCAGAGAGGTGAGATTGTGTTGGTTTGGACATGTACAGAGGAGAAATGCTGGGTATATTGGGAGAAGAATCCTAGGGATGGAGCTGGCAGGCAAAAGGAAAAATGGAAGGCCTGAGAGGAGATTTTTGGGAGTGAGAGTGGACGTGCAGGTGGGGGGTGTGACAGAGCAAGATGCAGAGTACAGGAAGATACGGAAACAGATGACTGGCGACCCCTAACAGGAGTAGGCACAAGAAGAAGAAGAAGATAACATCCTCCACTTGGGGACAAAAAAAGTATAATCTAACCTAATCTAATCCAAACTAATATAATCACCATGATTACAGTAAAATAAACATGTCCCTGACAATATCCCACTGGTATCTATGGCCATATTTGTGTTTTTTAACAACAACAGCCTAGACCCACAACCTTCTGGCAAATCTTTATTTTTATTCAGCCACTCTGAGTTGCTGCAGATCTCTTCAGATCACAGCAGCAGACTTTAAATGTCTTAACTTTTCCTTACTTGTTATGTTTGCTAAACACAAGCAAATAGGAGCTGCTTTCCCATTTCTATTGTGAGTCCAGATGACCAATTCCACCTTGAGTATTCCTTGTTTGCACGTCTACCCTTCTAGGTGGCATTTCCATTTTGGTGGCACACATACAGTAATTATAATGTGGTTTTAAGACCTGACACAATCTTAAAATACATTTTGTTAGCTCCTTAGTTTAAGACTTTTTAATTATGTTCAGTGTTTTTGATTTGAATGTATTTCTGTAAAAACTAGCTACTCTGATTTATGTTGTGTTTCTTTCTGGGTTTAACTTCTAGGCGTTTCTCTATTATTCACTTGTCATAGTCCAAAGCTTTGTGTACTATCAAGTTTCTTTTTTCGGTAATTTTAGCTTTTTATTATTCATTTTTTTATGTAAGATATACTACATGTAACATTTCACTGTCTGCTTTCAGCTGAGACAGATACAACTGATCCATATGGCCAGTTCAATGAAAACAAGATGGTTTTTCAACAATATGCTGGATTCAACTTTTAAAACATTTAAAAACATTCTTTCATCAAATTATAAATGCTTTCAGAACAGCTGACGAGGTGGCGGCTGTCATCATCCACTATTACTAACATGCTGAAACAAGCATTTTATTTTTTTATCTTATGAAATGGCAGTGAATTGTAGATGCATGACTTAGATGATCAATACTAATGTAAGTGTTTCATATCAAATTTAATTGAAGGCTGTAGTAACATTCATTGTTTTAATATAGTTATGCACAACGACTTAGATTAAAAAGAAGACAAATATTCAAAACATTTGCCATCAGAACAACATTTCATGAGCATAATTATATACAATATAGTTGTCCAAAAATGACTCTGGGTGTAATTGCTCCTTTCACATGAGGACTTACTGAAGTATAACACCTTTCATCATTTCAAACCTCTTATTAAACTAATTTATGTCCTCAACATTATCTGTCAGTTGTTAGCTAACTGAAGTTAGTCCTGAAATGTAAAGTTTCTTCTTAAGAGAGAATTTAAAAAAAATTATTAAATGATTATTTTGATTTAATGCATACAGTATGCTAGTGGCTCTAATTAATGAGTAAATCTGTCTGAACATACACAGCATAAAGTCATTGACAGCCTATAAGTTTTAAGTGACAGGACAATTTAAAATTTGCTGCCAGCTCGATGACAGGTTTATGAAGAATTGTTTACTAAGAACTAGTATTTAAAATCCTCAAAAATATCAATAAAATAAGTCTAGTAGAGTTCTTTCATATGTGTGGTAATAGGTAGACTGTGCTTTTACACTGAATATTATTACAGTATCTCTCAAATCTGCATTGGTTTACAAAAACGTTTCTGTGGAGGGTTCTTTGGTATGGCTGTCTTAATATGTTTTGTAAAAATGTGTTTGCAACTATATTCTGTTACAAAGTGGCTTATTGGAAGGGTACCAGTTATACAGGAGATTTCCTTTGGGAATATTTGGGTAAGTGCCCTCCCGAGTGATAGTCCCCAGTAGAACTCACTAAGTTGTAGTGTAGCGATGACCACTCGTTTTTTAATATAACATTAAAAGATGGTAATCACTTAATCCAATATTGTCATTTTGTGGTTATTAGCCCTTTGAAACACAATGTCTCCTTAAGACATTTTCTTTCCTTTTTATTGCCACAAAAACAGCATTAATCTTTAATTGCTTTTTGCACAGACTGAGCAACAAATCAATAGCAACCTGTTTTTTTTTCAAAAACTCCTAAAGGAAATACATGTCTACTGAAAGATGTGGGAAGATGTGCTAACACAAATAACTCTGAAAATTCTCATAGCACATGAACACAGAATAATTAAACTAGATGGAATATTTATATATGAACTTATATCTTGACTAAATAATCAGTAGAATGAATGTGGAATTGTGGCCAGATCAGGCATACAGTAGGTCAATACTGGCAACTGCAACTACAACTTTCAGGAAGGACACCTTTTGAACTCCACTATGGCATGATCAGACCAAAACAAAGTGAAAGTAATTACCATGTGTCAAACCCTTGTTGACAAACTGCAGATGTCAACTATGTAAGTATATTCTTGTTTACTTTGTAAAATATTTTTGATGATGTGATCTGTGTAGAGTACTATGAAAAAGGGGTAATTGAATAACAATAGATATTCTGGTAATTGGCTATCATCTAGTCGACTCTGAAAGCTGGATACTCTTACTGGAACAGCAGTGCCAAAACAAGTCCTATATCAAAGATTACACATTAATTTTGAAAAAAATGATATTTGAGATTGATGAACAGTTGGAGTAAAATGTAAAAAACCTATAAATTGAAAAGGAATTCCATCCGCTGCGTTGGGCTTGACTGTATAGACTCTGGAACCTGGAAAATAGGTGGGGTAGCTCAACCACTGTACAAACAAAACATGATGCAACAAGCACTAAAACTATTTTCCACTTGTTCCAAATTCTCTGACATTCTCACACTTCCTCTATAGCCAGGACAGCACTACATCCCAGTATAAATCTCCTTTTGCATCTAGACCCAAAGTGCTTCTTACTAAGTATTGCCTTAAGACTCCAGGTTGTAACTATTGCTGGAGAATTTCCAGGAAACAATTACCAAAGTCAGAAATTAATTCCAAAAATTTGGGGATCAGTTTTCTTTGAATATCCCTTTGATGGCTCAGGTCTCTCTGAACTCTTAATTGTTGTGACATCAGCTGTCCTAGACTCCAACTATTTCTCATGAGTCATAACTCTGCTCTGAAATGTTATGGCTTGGAGAGATCAATCATGTCTCCAGCCAATCTTTCCTGTTTTCACTAGAAGTCTAGTTCCCTTGGAGTAACTACTTTTGGATCACTTCAGAAAACTGAAGTGGTACAGCCTTCTCAAGTGAATGTTTATCTACACTGAAATGGCCATGACTTTCTCTATTTAGAGCTAAATGGCCCTGTAGCAGTTATAGTTCCCTCTTAGCATGTTCATGTATGCTCCTTTTAAACATAGGAAGCATACAGCCCAAAGCAACTGCTAACCTGCTTTATTTTTACTGCAGTACTTACTAACAAAATGTAGACTGTATCAGGACAAAGTCCTGCTGTTTTGACCATATCCACATTCAGCGTTTTGCTAAGCCAGTGTCTTATAGCTATGTATAAACACTGGCTAAAGTGAATACATATTCCAGGTAAATAATGCATATTGTTTAGGTTTTGGCAACACCAATTCCACTTGCTAAAACTATTTATTCCACTAATCTGTCATTTTTTATTAATTTTCAGTCAGATGGCAGAAATAGTTCAGCTATTACTATTATATTATTTAGTTAAATATCTCTATAATATGAATACATTTTTGCATGCCAAAAGGAGATGAGAAGAAGGAAGTAATTGCAGGGTTACTATCAGTCGTAGAATTGTGTAAATGTAGAGCAAAATATATACATTTATAATTTTAAAAAATGAGGCATCAAATATATAATTAGACTGAATGTTTCAATTCAGTGAAAAGTTTTGTTTCTCATACAAATTCTATGCAATCAGTTCAATAAATAATACATTTTCCCCAATATCGGTTTGTATTGGTAGTTTGAAATGATATTTAACTAATATAATTTGGTTTAAAAGATTTAATAATACATTTCATGTTGAAATATTAGGTATATCATATGCTTTCTTTGAAGAAGTACATTGCTATTATTTTATCATTTGCTCAGTTCTTTAGTGTTATACATATGTTTTACAATTCCTTGCAATTCCACATTTATAAACAGCAGTTTAATAACTTTATCTTATTTAAATTTGTCACCATAAATAAAGATTTGTCCGAAAAAAATGAAGTAAAAAGAGGAATTACCGTATATACTCATGTTTAAGTTCTCCCGCAGATAAGTCAGGGCATCATTTTACCTTATAATTTCCAGTATTTTACAATGTCGGTCATATAAATCAAATGCGGACAACTCATGTTTTCTATGTATTGTGCCTATGTGACCACACGGTAATACCCAAACTATTCCGAAGCGATGTTGACACTATTTTGTGTTTTTTGTATCTCACACCCTCATACACCTTTATTTTAAGAGCATCCCTTATCTATGATGGAGCGTTCAATCAGAAAAAAATATGAAATATGAAGCTGGTTTAAATTAAAAGTCCTTGAAGTGGCAAAAGAAATTGGTAATTGACGGCTGCAACAAAATTTGATGTGTCTGAGAAACCGGTGTGAGACTGGAGGAAGAAGTAGATATAAAAAAAAAAAAAAAAAAAAAAAAAAATATATATATATATATATATATATATATATATATATATATATATATATAAGTGTCATATTTTTGAACAGGTATATAAGTTGGGGTCTGATTTTATGATTGATTTTTCGAGTTTCAAGACCCGATTTATACACGTGTATATACGGTAGCACAATTTGTTAAAAAATATTACAATTTAAAATAATCTATGTTACACAGTTGCATGTTTATCTTATTATCTGCTTTCCAATTAACTGCCTTAGTGACTGTGAAAAAAAAGTGTTTTTTATCTTTATTTATACTGGTAATCAATGGCAGGTTTTGGACTAGAAGATCAGAACAGTGCAAAACTCTTTCCAGGACCTCAAAGACAGCCAAAAGAAAAAATTATTGTGCAACAATTAGTGCAACTATGTTTTCCAAAATGTACTATACAGGTCATAAAATGAATTATTCCAAATGTCATATATACCTATGTCTGTCTTTTTTGTCAGTGTGGCTTTGACATTATGGGACAGAAGGTGCATACTAATTCACTGTGAGCAGGAACACTGAAGAATAAAACTGAATAAAAAAAAATTCACATCCACAATCATTCTCAGTTACGCACGCCACTCACACCCACATCCACAGTTTTCCCAGTCCCAGTCTGGTTCATGCAGAAGATCTGATGCTGTTTTCAAATAAAGAGGTGGTATAAAAAAACAAGTTTGTTTGTTATACCACGTCTTTATCTGAAAATGGCATCAGATCAGGGGTTGGGGGGGGTTGTGGGAGCGTGAACATGAGTGAGAGAATAAAACAAAAAAATGCTAACTTTGACAAGTACTATAAATTTACACCGGCTGTTACAAACACAAATCAAATGCATGTTTTTATTGTATAAATATTAACAACCAGTAACGGCGCACTGCACAATAATGTGCAGTGAATATACTTGACTTGAGCATTCGTAGTTTTCATACTCTTTCTCTGTATGTTTAGCATTTGTTTGCTCAGAGGTTGATGCGCTTGCTGCTTCCTGAGCAGCTCTTCTTTTCTCCACCCTAGAGGCCCACTTCTTCTCTTCTTTCGTTGGCATCTTTTCATGTTAAACCTGATTAAGTCAGTGTTTGTGTTGCAATTACTTAGTACGCTTTCATTAGTTTTTCACTTAAGCCGGCACTGAAGTCTTCAATCTGCCTCAAGAATGATTTAAGATGTGAAGAGGTAGGGGAAGTGACGGCGAAGGAGGTAGGGATGAGAACGGCATCCATATGCATGCACCACATGTCCGCCCTGCTGACTGCTGCTGAGAGTTGTTTCTACAATAAAATAAAAATAAAAGGAGGAATAACCTTGGAGGTCAATCATCACCCTAAAAGTGGATAGTAGACGTCACATAGTATATGTGTTCCAAATTTCAGGTCAATAGGTCAAATAGTTTGCGAGCTATAGGTAATTTAAAATCCTGGACAGACAAACAAACAGCCACGGTAGCGTATTATATATAAAGATAAGAGCAGCTCACTACTCAAAATGGTAAATTTGGGAAGCAACCAGTATCAAACCCGTGACCTCCTGATTGGGAGTAAGCAGTTCTTACCATTGCACCACGCAAGCTGTCGTGTCAACAGCCTACTTGAATAAAAGTGCACTTGTTTTGTTATATGGACTTCAAGCTTCACACATTATACACTTCAGGTCTACATTTTGTCAATTATTACTAAAACATGAAAAATGTTTCTGTTTTAACGATGTGTTTACATAGATTGTTGTAGACACGGAATACACATGAAATGTATGAATTCCAAATTACAATGTATTATATACCCTATACAGCTCCAGGTACTTCACTCAAAGATAAACACTGAGCACTGAGAACCTTCTTTGTGAACTGAACTGGGGGATGGGATACCAGGTTGCTTGCTGCTTGAACTGATTGACTCATTTACAACACAAAAGACACTGACAGACAGGTGCGAACAGATTTAAAGTGGGCTGGGATTATGAGTTTTTTCATAGGCTTTGGTAATTATACTTCTAAGAGTAGTTTTACTGCACCATACTTTTTACTTTTACTTGGGTACATTTGTGAAGAGGAAACGCTACTCTTACTCCGCTACATTGGGCAATACTCGAATCGTTACTTTTTTTCCATTATATACGCTATATTTTTGACAGAAGCCACCAGTGGATCTACTGCATGACTGTTTCACCAATCAGATGTAGCAACAATAATCACAAGACTCCGTTTCACCAATCAGACGTAGCAACAATAATCACATGGCTCCATTTCACAAATCAGACGTAGTCATGCAGTCACATCACCACACACAAACTGTGGCGGCATAGCAGGACAAACTCCTCACAGATAGAGGACAGGGAAAGAAAGAATACATGAAAAATGAGAGACAACTCCTGCTGAAGCTTAACCATCACTTCACTAAGTGAAGAACAAGCACATTTTAACCAAACATGCACAGACACAGACAGTCAAGGTAAAGTGAGATTTCTTGTATGTGCACAAGCTGCCTTGTTCTAATGTTATTTTTATCAGCTGTGTTATTTGGAGGGCAAGTGAATATGCAGTATTATACTGTCAGTGTACAGTATATCTTGTCACTGTAAGTAGTTTGCACTGTTCAAACATACATGTTACCTACTGTAGGTATTGACTTCAAAAGCTTTGTTGTGAAAAACTGAGATTTGGAACTTTGTGTTATTTATGCATCTTTATTTTGTAAAGTTGTTATTTATTTTTACTCATTTTTTATTTTAATATTTTATATTTTTGTCTGTCTTATTACAACATTTCTAAAAAATAAATCATTTATTATGATCAAACAGTTACTCAGTACTTGAGTAGTCTTTTCACCAAATACTTTTTTACTCTTACTTGAGTAATTTTTTGGATGACTACTTTTTACTTCTACTTGAGCAATATTATTTTGAAGTAACACTACTCTTACTTGAGTGTAATTTTTGGCTACTCTAACTAGTGGTTTATGCAAGTAATATACCATATGTTATATACAGAGGTGGGTAAAGTTATTGGGACTGATGTAGATGATCTGTCAAGTGTGTGTCAGAGGACAATGCTAAAGAAACGAGATAATCTCAACTGATGACAGACATCCATTATATGTAGAAATAACTTCAGTAAATCAGGAAGGATAGTTGCTTTGAAAACCCACACCAATGCCAATCGTTCCAGAAATTCCCTTCTTCCTAGTGTCATATGACTTTTTAATAAGTAACATCGGAGAAAAAGATTAAGGTTTGATATGTATCCTGTGACAATTTTTGTGTAAAAACTGCCTTACCTTAACCTGTCTTGTCTGTGTTTGTTTTGTTTAATTTCTTTCTGTCTTGTTATTAGAAGTAACTGAGATGGCACATTTCATGTTTTCTTGTGTAAACATGACTAAATAAAGCAACCTTGAACCTTTAGTTAGTTAAGAGGCTAAGTAGTTGAACTGATATATTAGAATTTTTTAGTTATTCCCATTAGCTGCGTTTTTGGCAGTACAAATTTACATAGATTTTCGCACAAGAGATAAATCTGTAACAAACCTTACATGGCTATTAAACATACTGAAATATTTTATTATAATTTTTTACAATCTTTTAAAAACACATATAGCATATATTTTTTAATATTGCTTGATCTATACTTCTGCCTAGTAAAAAATAAGGAGTTCAAGTATGACAGAGAATTTTGTTTCTTGGAACAAACCGGCCAATGATCTATACTAATGAGTGTATTTTAAAATAGATGCAGGGAAAGTTGAGCACTGATCTTTTTTTTCAGTTAATTGTGTTACTCTTACTATTTAGCTGAGGGAAAGGCTTCTGCTTGTTTCAGTAGAAGACTGTTACATTATCAAACCTAGCACGATTTCCAAGAACACTTAATATAAAGTGACTAAAAGTGTTATATTTTATTGCAGTGAATGAAGTTAATATGTCCAAAAGTTTTTTTTTCTCTTTCCAGCTTGATCATTTTGCCAACACAGGCGTAGCTGCCACAATGTTTTGTATATTGACAAGAAGCCAACATGCTCCCTGCTGTTCCAGCATGTGATAGCTATCAAATTTGCCACCACCTCCAAGACCTCACAACTTAGAAGTATCAAAAACACAGCTGTTACTTTACAGGATGTGAGCATTAGAGTTTGCAGTATTATTTTAACTGTTTGCTCAGTTTGCAAGCTAAATTAAAAACATTTTGAAGAGAACAGTCATTTATTTTTCTTATTCAGTACAACAAGTACAACAATACACTGCATGTCTGATCTGTTCCAAATTAAGGAGTTGATATAGGTTCTTGATTCTTCTGATCTATATAATTGACTGTTTAATTATTGTGTTCATTCAGGAGTCATATTGTTTTTTATACCTACGGTTATTGTACTGCATAGAGATTTAAGATTTAATTACAATAAGAAGATGCATAGTCTTGTATAAATGTGTAACAGTCGCATTCTGTCAGATTTACTTGTACACATTCACAGTGCCGGTAATTAGCTCTTATTAAATTGACAGAAACCATGAACAACCTTAAAAGATTTATTTTCGATGTTTATAGTAGGAAGGTATCATAAATATATTCATGTGTCACAAGTCCATTTCTGCCATTTAGAAAGTGTAATGAATTGAATATCTTAATGTATGTCTCACAGATTCTTTTCTCAAAAAGCTGTACAACAGGGAGCCAGTTGCCTGAAATGAATAGCTTTCTCATTACTTCCCTCTCTTATGCTGTCTCTTTTTCCATTCTTTGTAATGTAATGGAGGACAGCTGTGGCATAGCTGTGAATATTAACTAACCAGACTGTCTGAGCAGACTGTGTAATAATTCTTACATATTTCTTCAAAATAATGATTTTTTTTAAAATAAAGTAACAGAAAAACTCACAAAGTCTGTCTGTTTAATGTCTGGCTAAACAGACATGAAAATGAATTTGAATCATAAATGCCATTTCAAACAATAGTCTCCAACATGTACTTTTTTAATGACAAATGCTGTAATATATATTAACATACATGTTTATTTATTTACTTATTTATTTTTAAGCACCATTAATGAAAAAACATACAGTATATTGAAAGAGACAGCATGTCAAAATACTGCATCTTAGAAAAAAGAACTGAGGTTACATGTGTAATTGGCATATTTTTTGTGTAAACAATTCACTGATGATATGGGATAAATATGAAATCTTTGTAGTAGTATTACATTTTTAGTGCTATTTACTTTAGCTTAAGTAGGCATGGAAAACTTTTAAAATTATTACTACTGAACAAATGAAATGTTCACACAATACTTCAAATTTAACCATATTGTTCCAAAGCCTTAAATCAGAATTAAAGAAAATCTTCAAAGGCGTAAATAAAGTATTAAAGACCCAATTTCTTTTCTATACACATTTTTAAGTTCAGTAGGGGACTGGTAAAGTGGAAATTACTGACAAAAGATATTATCATTATTGATGTTATTATTGACTTGTGACTGCCAGGACACCATTTTTCATTAAAAGTCTTTTTAAATGTAATATTAAATAAAGTAAAACTACACAAGTATTTATTTTTCCACATCTAAAACCTGATAATTAATTACTTGTGTATTAAAAAGGCTAAATTAAAGAAAACACATTTTTGTATTACAAAAAAATTAACACTATATCTTGTGGCACTAACAGTTAATTATTTTATGTTAAGTGTACAATTATGTTATATCTATTATAATATGTACAAAATTCACTTATGATATTTTTAGAAGTACTTATTTATTTCTTCTGAAATTTGACCTAATGCCAGTCACAATTTATTATGTAACATAAAACACATGAATAAATGGCAGACTGATACTAAAGAGAAGAAGTTTTATTCTGTTCAGTCTCCTAATAAACATATTGAGAGTTTAATAACCAAGGTATGCTGCAGTAAAAATCCCACAGGATGACAGGAGTCTGCTTCAATGTTCAAATGATAATGACATGATGAAAGTGGTGCTGTAAAATGAGACCATTTTCTTGAAATATAGGTTTAATTTTAATGATGAGGGAAGGCTTTCTAAATTCTTCCTATCAGATGCCTATTATAAATCTGAAATCTATACTTGGCATGCTAGAACAAGGATATTAATGTCACCGTAATGTTATAGTAGTAGAAGGTAAATGTATATTTTTTATGAGGTGTGGAGTAGAGAGGAGTCACGATGACTTACAATATCTTGCTTTAAAGATACACTAACCGTTGTACAGAATTGTGATGTAATTTTGCAATACTAATGGACAATAGCAGTTTTCAAATATTATATAAAAGTATCTGGCATTCTTTTCTGGGCAGGTGGGGGCAGATTGCCAAACCCTAAGGTTTGCTTAGACATTAAACTTAACTGAGACAGTGATTCAAGGTGCTACATGGAATTTGGAAATGTATGCAGCTTTACCTGAGAATCATTGGGTCCACCACATTACTAATTCAAATGCAAAATTTTATTTAGTTCTTCAGTATTATGCTTATGCCAAGACAGCTATAAACGTGGGAATCTAAACTCTCCAAAAACATCACAGCAGAGGTAAGACTACTAAAATAAATAGAAGGTGTCTGTTTCTTAATAGCCAAACACTATAAAAATTGACACAAAATTCTTTTTAGGGCAGATCATAATTTGCAGCCATGTCAAGGGTAAATTGTGCACTAATGACAGACACAAATCTGCATGATTTTGCACAAATCATACAAATATACCTCAACCTGTTTTATCTTAGGCTCAGCCAAAGTGAATCCCTTAAATTGGTCAAAACAGGAATGCATTGTCCAGAGAAAAGCAATCATTCTGCCAGGTTCCACAGCCAACACTTTTTGACACTGCTTATGCATTTTTGATAATTTTATTGTTCTTTGTTCTTTTGCTTGTGATCTCCCATTGTTTTCAGGGTATGCTTTAATGGGCAATTTTTGGAAACTTTAAAATCAGACTTGGTGGCATGATCAGATGGATAGTTCATCTCATTTGTTTTGGAAAATTTTCCATTTTTTTTGTTTTATCCTCTTTTTTTGTTTATATTACTTTAATTTTTATTTTATAGCTGTCTTTGTGAGGAATATCCATTTAAATTAGAATGTACTGTTATTTGCAGCAGCTTATTAGTCACTGTTGTCGAGGAGAAACTGCATGTTTCGTGTGTGCCATGCATCATAGCACGTCAAACAATGGGGACTCTGAAATGTTTAATCTTAGCCTCTTTTGGATAGAAAAGATGGGGGTTTGGGAAGGAAGGCAGAGAGGACCATTTGTATACATCTTATTCAACGTCTACATTGTCATTGTGAGACTTATTTAAGCATATTATTGACAGCAGGGCAGCAGTGGGGAACATAGAAGTTAAAAAAAATAACATATTAATTTTCTACTCTTATCTCAAAAGAGAAATTTTTAAATATAAAAATGTCATTTAATACTGAGCACTCATTAAACTTGGAACTTGGCAAAATGGAATGTTAAAGGTCTACATCATGAACTCCAGAGTAAAAATGTGCTTACACAACTAAACTCTGTAACTTCAGATCGACAATTGTTTTGCAGGAGACCTATTTATATAAGAATTAATTGTTGCTGAAAAGAGAATTTGCTGGTCAAGTTTTTCTTTCATACTATAGTAAAAAGATCCAAAAGAATGGGGAGTCTGATGTCCAATGCATGTCTCTTTGTAGCTACTGAAGAAATCTCTGACCCTGAATGATACTGTCATATAGGGAGCAAGAAAATATAGCAAACTAAAAGAATTCTTGTTAATATTATTTGCACTGAACTTCTGTGATAAAGACTTCATAGTTAACATTTTTTTTATAACTCCTAATATGAACTTTCGTAAGTTAAAAGAATACACCACCCCAAAATTATATATTTTTTTTTTTTATATTTTTTGCATATTCCATACATCATGTAGTTTGGAGGGGTGGTTGAGATTTTTTATTTTCTCATTTTATTTGAAGAAAGTAACATTGTATACAATTAAGTCAAACTTACACAACAAAACACTTTAAAAAATAGGTAAACAAAAAAGAAAAAAACTATCAGAAAGTTAAAAAAGGAAAGCAACAAAACAGAATTCAACCATCCACCCAAGACAAAGAGTAGAGCCAACAGCATGTGCAAATATAGTTAGAAAGAAAAAAAAAACAAAGGGGACACATCCTTATATAAATGCTTATTCTAAAATTGTATTAATTAAATCCTGTTACCGACTGACTTATTAAAGGTGGGTTGGGATTCTTCCAGTTAAGCAAAATATGTTTACATGCTATTAGCGTGGTGTAGGAAATTACAATCTATTTGTCCTTCTCCACTTTCAGCCCATCTGGGAGTACACCAAACACAACTGTTAATGGGTTAGGAGTGGCTGTGACACCAATGCTGTCTGAGAAGCATTCAAAGACTTTTTGTCTAAAAGTATGCCAGTTTGGTCAACTCCCAGTGAGGCTGGAGTTAGATTGCAACGTTCGCAGGTTGGATCTTCCCCTTAATACATTTTAGAAAATTTTAAATGAGATGTGTTCAGTGAAAGATTTTAAGTTGAATAGTAGTAATATCAGACAGAAACTGTCAAATGGATGATTGATGACCTTAAACCTAACCCCCCAATTATGATGTATGAAACATAATGTGTGAAAATATGATTTATGAAAATATGACATTACATTCTTTTACATTTACATTTCTTACGAACCTTGTATATTTTGATATGAACAATGGGCACCATTCAAATTATTTTAATAATTGCTCAAAGGTGCACACTTGCTTGGCTATGTAATACAAGCAAGAGAAGTGTATTTTTTAAATGAGCCTCCTATTATTAGTTTTGAATCTGGTGTTTTTACATTGACATTACATGTCAGGAAGGGGGTATAAGTATCATAATTCATAATTTGGGGGTAATTAAATACATTTCATAATTTATAATTTGGGGTTGGGGTAAATTTCATAATTGATATTTTCATAAATTAATTTTCACACAATGTTTCATAAATCATAATTTGGGGCAGGGTTTAAGGTCATCAATCATCCATTTGACAGCTTCTGTCTGATATTACTATTTTGAATGATTGAATGCTTTGCGCATATGGAGCTGCCTTCCACTCCTTTTCTGAGATATTAATTGAAAGATCTTTTTTCCATTGTACCCTAGGATCTTGAAAAGGAAGAGACTTTGAGATGTCAACCAAGCCATGTGGATAAACAAACCAGTGTGTTTCTTTGTGCCAGTCCAAAGCCTGGATTAATGGGGAAGGTTATGTGAGGAAGGGAATCTGGTATAAAGTTTTGCAAGATCAATATGCAGACAACAATGCAGATTTCCATACCAGATCGGTCGAGTCCCCGGTTAACAATGATCACCACCAGTACTGTTAGCCAACAGGGTACTGGGGGAAATTGGACTACTATTGGTTGAAGGAGAAGAAGAGGAGGAATGCATGTCTGGAGGCAGGAGGAGAGGAGGAAAGTTACAAGAGTGGAAATGAGGGTAGAAACTTTTAATGTTGGCAGTATGACTGGTAAAGAGAAAGAGTTAGCTGATATGATGGAGAGAAGGAAGGACGATATATTGTGCTTGCAAGAGACCAGATGGAAACAGAGTAAGGCCAGGCGTATCAAAGGTGGGTTCAAATTGTTTTAACATGGTGTTGATGGGAGGAGAAATGGGGTAGGGGTTATCCTGAAAGAACATATTTCAAGAATGTTTTGGAGGTGAAATGAGTGTTGGACAGAGTGTTGATTATGAAGCTGAAAATTGAAGGTGTGATGATGAATGTTATTAGTGTTCATATGCCCCTCAAGCTGGGTGTGCGATGGATGATAAGAGTATTTCTGGAGTGAATTGGATGAAGTAGTGGAGAGTGTACCCAAGGGTGAGAGATTGGTGACTGGAGCAGATTTCAATGGACATGTTGTTGAAATGCTGTCCGAGTCTTTAAGACTGATAAGTAATTCTTCTAGAAGAAAAATTGAAGGGAAGTGTGGAAAATTGTATAGACTTCTTTAAGCAAAATTTCTGATTTGAAAGTAGTGGAAAAATTGTGCTCCTGGGAAATTAAATTTAATGCATAATTGTTAATACAATGCAAAAACATTATCTATATACAGTTCTCTAAGTGTTTTAATCCTAGATGTTTTCCAAAGATTGTGGCTGAGAAAAAAAAAAACATTAATCTCATATTTTCTTATTATTTTTGGGGTGTGTATTCCTTTGGCAATGCCAGGATGTTATAATTGTGTATTAAATACTGATTTTAATCAACAGCTCCAAATGCAATAAATAAAACTGATGCACTGATTTTACATTTCATTAAGTATCATAACCTCTCAAACCATTTAGGACTTCCCTACCAATATCTGAGACATAGCTTCTTGTTTGCCAGTACATCATGTCTATTAATAAATTGTTCTTTTTTACAGTATATCTTCTCATAAATCTTGTAAATACGATACTACAGTTATTTAGCACCATGTACCACTTCATCTGAGGCTTAAATCATTACCCTCCATTAATACAACTCACCTTTGGCTATTAAACCTATTAATCTTACCAAAGATATTAAATTCTTTACTTCACAAAGTGATATTTTCATAGAGACAAAAACATTCCCATAGTAAGGAAACACTTTGTAAAACACTCAAAATAGATCTGAGAAGACAAAACATTGAATATGTTTTTATAAAAATAAACTTCAAATTAAAAGAATACAACAACAGCAACAACATTTATTTATATAGTGCATTTTCCTACAAACAATGTAGCTCAAAGTGCTTTACAAGAAGAAATTTAAAGGAAGTTAATGTAAAACATAAAAAAACAAGATTAAGCAATAAAAATATGCAGTATGTAATAAAGAAAAAGGTAAGATTGGATGGCCAGAAGAACAGAAAAAACAAACAAAACAACTCCAGATGGCTGGAGGAAAAAAAAAAAGCAAAATCTGCAGGGGGTCCAAGGTTAAGACCGCTTGTGACAGTGCAGGTCAGCTCCACTCTACTAGTTCCCTCTGGGAGCCTCTTGAACCCGACAGTCATAACCAAGATGAGCTTGGCAGATGAGGACAAACACACAAAGCAATGGGTAGGGGTAAAAGTGCACTAGAGCCTTTATTAAAATCAGTCAAAAACAGTGAGCAAAAGTGCAGTGCTTTTAAATGTCAAATAAATAATTCAATAAATGAATGGAAATTGGAATAAACAAACCATCACAGTCATTTGGTCAATATTGCTTTCACTCCTGGACGAGCCCAGCACAACTCCCTCTTAGTCTCCCCAGCACACCCATTGCTCACTCAGATGGGGGAGACCTCAACAGTGGTGCATCGGATTCCCGCAGGGCTTCATGGGAGTTGGAGTTTGGTGCATACCTGTTGGGATCTGCAGGCACTGCTGAGGCCTTATGGGCAGTTCTTCTGCCACACCCGGAAGTGCTGCCAGAAATAAGTCATCAAGCACCTGGAGCACTTCTGGGTGCCTTATAAAAGGAGCTAGCACCCACTACTTGGGGAGCCAGAGTCGGGAGGAGGAAGATGAAGCTTGAGGAGTGGAGGAGAGGAGAGGAGAGGAGAGGAGAAAGAGAAACAGAAGAAAAGTATTGTGCTGTGCATGTGCTGAGACTGTGTTGTACTTGTGGGAAACGGGGGAAGGCGTTTACCACGAGGTAAAAAGTTGCAATACCAGCAAAAATTCGTGGGGCGCAGTGTGATCAGAGCCTCTATTTACTATTTACATATGACAGAAAGCTGCTTTGCGGGTCCTACAGGATTGATGTGCATTCGTGGTGCTTTTATATTCAAGCATCGCATATTCCCCAACATAATGACACAATACATTTTAAAAGTCTCACATACCATCTGTGCTGTTTTTTTTTTTTTTTTTTTTGCATCTTCACAACAGCATCAGAATATAAGGCAGCATATTTGAGCCACTGAGAAAAAAATTAAGGACACAGAGAATATGATTATTTTGTGATTAAAGTGGAAATTTCAGCTTTAACCTCGTAGTTTATTTTATCATTAAAATAAACCGTTGTAAACGTCATCTTAAAACTGACCCAGTTGTTAATCGCTATGTGCTTCTGGAGTTTCCTCCTGAACTGACAGCAGCGGCAAGCAACAATTGCCACACAGAACACATTTAATTTATGATATTCCAGCTCTCTGCACATTTATAATCCTTAGATTTATACTTGATATCAATTTCATGATGAAATGCATTAAAGTATGTATGTTACATTTTACAGCAGGGAGCTCAAGTCAGATAAAAATAATTCAAAAGAAGTTAATTAGCAGCAAAAACAGGTCACAAATTAAGAAAAGGGTTAGAAAGAAAAACTGCAGCCACTGTTTTACAGACAAGTCGTTAACTTCATTTAAATAATGAATACTGTTAATAATTACACATGTGGGGGTGGCACTGTGGCACAACAGTAGTGCTGCTGTCTCGCAGTAGGGAGTCACATCCCTGGTGTACCCTGCCTGGGGTTTGCACTTTTTCGTGGTAGGTTTCCACAGTGTGCTCTGGTTTCCTTCCAAAGATCATGAAGGTTTGGGGATTTGATGACACTAAAATGACACTAGTGTATGTGTATGCTTGTGTTCACCTTGCGATGAGCTGATGCCCCGTCCAGGGATTGTTTCTGCCTCGCACCTCATGGTTGCTGGAATGGGCACATCCCTGGATTGATGGATGTAATCATTAAACATCCTTTTCAGAGATATTGTGGCAAGGTGTCCTTGGAAGTTAATGAATGTTTCAGGCAATTCACAATACAGTGAAGCCAAACGTTTTCTCACTGTGATGAGATCTCGCACTGCCACTGGTGAAATCTTCCAGATTTACGTAAAGTACACACACAAGTATAAACAGTACAAGACTTGCGTAGCAGTAGTGTCCGCTGGAGCATGCATTGCGTCGCGTAAAGTATAAACCCAGCCTAAGGAGACAGACATTTCAAAATATAGGACAGGGTGAGATTATTTAAGATTTTGTAAACAATTAGTATTTAAAGTCAGTTCAAAATGACACGGGTAACCAATGTAACGACACTAAAATGGATAAATGTGCTCAGATTTTCTTTTTCTGGTTAAGATTCTTGCTGCTGCATTCTGCACTAACTGTAACTGATTGATGTCTTTCTTAGGTAGTCCTGTCTTAGTGCATTACAGTAATCTAGTTGATTGAAAACAAAAGCGTGAACTAATTTTTCAGCGTGTTGTAAAGTTATAAGAGGTCTAACGTTAGCTATATTCCTTAAGTGAAAAATACAGTCCTAGTAATTGGATTAATATGTGATTTAAACTTTATGTCTAAGCCTAAGGGATAAAGTTTATTTCTAATACCCTTACTATATACATTTTTGCCAATAAGTAAAATTTCTGTTTTCTCCTCACTTAGTTTGCTATCAGAACTAATTACTGACACTTCTAAGACTAAGAATATGCAGATTTACATAGTTATGTGCTCTACAAAATACAGATATTGTAGACAGAATGTAATATTTTGAGCACAACATAAACAGAACAAATAATTATAAAGTCATATCATACTTACGATGAGCACAGAGAAAACGCCAATAAAATGTTAGATGAACAAAATACAAAAATAAAAATTTAGAACACAGTAGAATATTCTGCAGAAGACCACAAAACCTTCCTTAAGAAAAAATGATGACATAATCTGTTTTGGTTTTAAGTAACGTAAAGAACTTATTTTCAAGTGTACAGTATGAGACATTTTCATTGCAATACAGCTTTGAATCCAGGACTTTAAAGACCAGATATCAAGCTGCAGAACACACTGGGAGGATTGTAGACAGGTAGTTATCAAAACTGACATCACAATGCTCTGTGGGATTCCTATTCCAAATATCTATCTAATCAAGATTTATTTAGCTGCAAAGACAATGGCATAAGACATTTTGTATTTTATAATTCCTAACAAATTCTGCTTTCTTTGACATTTTGAAAAGTGGCCCAAATTTTCCTTTCTGATAGAAAATTTCCAAGGAAGTCACAGAGCCAAATACTTGAAGAGCAGCTGGCCCTGCCTGAATAGACTGTATAAAGCCATATTTCTAACATCATGAACATCTGAATTTGTTTTTTTTTTTCAGAACTCAGACGTACAACTTCATGCTTGCATACAGCTTATTCCTTTGAAGAAATAATAAAATAAAAATATGGCAATTACAATTCACCTATGTTTTTTAAACTTGAAGCAGAATGGATTGTGATAGATCACATTTGTCTAGAAAATAGTCACAGTTAACAGACACGGTAGAAAATGGAAGTATGTTTATTTTTCAACTATGTTGTAGTCTGTTTCTTCTAAAATATTCACAAACCAATAACGGTGAAAAAACACAGTAGAAAATGGAAATTCATTTCTTTTTCAACCATGTCTCAGCTTGTTCCTTCAAAAAAGAATGCAATGTATTATAAGGTCGTCTAACATTAGTGAATGTTCCCTCTAGGAGAAATACAGTAGTAATGAAAACCGGTCACCTGGTGTGTAAATTCTGTCAGTTGGAGAGGGGGCGATACTGAATTGTCACTTAAAGGTGTACCCTTTTTAAGATGAATATCGGCAAATAACAAAGGTAACAGCTGAGATTCTCTAATACCCTTCAGAGCAAGCCATTTCTGATATCAGACAACTAAGATGTGTTTGATTGTTTAAGACCAGAGACTATACTAAGGACATCACTAAATATTACTTGGGGGTGCATGCCAACATCCCATCTCATATTTTTCCTCCATTGTAAACCTCTCAATTAGTTTGGTATTGGTTACCCTCATCTTAAATCAGGGCAACAAACCATCTGACTGATCTAATTATTGCTCGGTCTCCATGATGAAAAAGCTGTAAGCAACATTTCTTGCACTCTATCTATAGAGGGTTATTTATACTGGATTTATCGGTTCTGAACAGGCATATAACATATGACACCTTCTACATATGATAGATATAGCCCTACTCTTGTCCCAGCCTGCAGCTTTGCTGACTCTTAATTAAGTGAAGGCTTTTGACCACATGAATTGGGATATTCTATGGAAAGTTTTACACAAAATAGTTTTTGGTGAGAGATATATCCATTTGATCAAGACATTATACACCTCCTCCATGGTGTCACGAACTCAGCTATTTCATAGCCCTATGTGATTCAATAAGGAGCAAGACAGGGATGCCCTTGGTCTCCTTTACTTTTTAATATTTCACATGAGCCTTTTGCTATTGTTTTTCACAGTCTTTATTTGATCTCCTCTATTGCAGCTCATGTCTTACATCATAAAGTTTCTTTATATCCTTGGGAAAGTTAATATTTTGTACATAGTGTAAGCCAAAGAGTGCAATTGCATTGGGCAGGTCACTCTAGGACAATGTCATTGCTGATAATATTGGGTTTGAAATGGACCATGGCAACCTCAACAATAATGATAATACCCACTTTCAGTTCTTTGCTATAGCTTCTTCCTGAGTCTGTTTCCTGAATTGAAAAAAGAAAATTTGAGGATAAAAAGTTTAGTATTGAATATCCATCCATCCATTATCCAACCCACTATATTCTAACTACAGGGTCATGGGGGTCTGCTGGAGCCAATCCCAGCCAACACAGGACACAAGGCAGGAAACAAACCCCGGGCAGGTCACCAGCCCACTGCAGGGCACACACACCCACACACCAAGCACACACTAGGGACAATTTAGGATCACCAATGCACCTAACCTGCATGTCTTTGGACTGTGGGAGGAAACCGGAGCACCCAGAGGAAACCCATGCAGACATGGGGAGAACATGCAAACTCCACGCAGGGAAGACCCGGGAACCGAACGCAGGTCTCCTAACTATGAGGTAGCAGCGCTACCACTGCGCCACCATGCCGCCCCCTACTAGAATATAATATAGTAAAATGCCAACCAAAATATAGGTCCACTCTCTTGATTTAGCCAATAGCAACAATATATACTGCAGTAATAGTGAAAATCATGTAACAAACATGTGGGGATAAATGCAGACTCTCTATTGGCACATGCAGACAAATCTTTACTGTTTTAAAATGTGTATGATACTGTTAGTCTGAAAAATGTCTAAAATCCATTAAAGTCCATTAAGTGGCATCAGATCAATTACTAGAGAAGTCCTCAGCGGGTTGTCAGCCTTCTACCTTAAAAAATAATAGCAGACCTTGAAGAGCTTTATGCTTAAGATGTATATGAACATCAGTGGTCTGGTAAATCAATTAAAAAAAACATAAAAGCAAGTTGTATTTCACAATTTTGCTGTGTTGTCAACAATAGCATAACAATGTTTAAGATTTGCATCTTCCAATACTTAAAGTCAAGGAGTCAATTTCAGGACTTGGTCAGAGAATACACACATTTTGTCTGTTCATCAAGTCTGTGTAAAAGGATTTGTATATTCTCGCCAAGCACTTTCTTTCTTGCTCTGTATACAGCTTAATCTGCTTTGCTGAATGTGCATCCAAAGATGAAAGGAAAGTCTTCTTTAGGTTAGTTCTTGTGATTCTATAAAACTCTGAACATTTCTATTAGTAAAACATGTTTATGTTTTTAGTTTTACAGCAAAAAAGTGTTCAATAATTAAAATAACTACAACATTTGATAATTATATATACTATAATCTATGGCATAAATGTTTCAAGAGTTTTTTAATAGAAATGCTGTAGGCACAAAAACATAACTTACTTATTTTTGCAAGAATATTGCAAGCCTTATTTTTTGACATTTTGAACCAGAAGCACTTCCTCCACTGTCTCTTTATCTGCAAAATCAAGTTCCATTTTTGAATTATTTAATATGTTGGGAAGGTTCTTCTTTATCTCCTCTTCTCATTTCTAGTTTCATCAGTCTGCCCAGTTACATTGTCTGGGAGAAAATTCACTTCAGATCTTTATGCTTTTTTGAGAGGACGCTTGCACACCTCTCCATGGCTTGTATGATTGATTGTTACCTCTCTACAGCCTGCTAATTTCCCCACCCTTGACAAACGTTTTTCTAACCCTGCATCATTAACACTAGAATCTCTGAAGCCTATAAGAAAAACTTGTAATCCCGGCCCACCTTAAATCCCTTCGCACCTCTCCATCAGCATCTTTTGTTTTGTAAATGTGTCGATCAGCACCAAGCAGCAAGCAGCCTGCTATGCCATACCCCAATCTGCCGGAGCTCATCTCAGGCAAAATGTTATCCCAGGTCAAGACTTCTTTATCTGCGTGTGAGGTCCTTGAGTTACATAGGGAAAATAATATATTTTTATTTGGAATGCATGTGTTTCATGTGTGTTCCGTGTCTACAACGATCTGGGTTAGTGTAGGATGACAGGAAATGCCTAAAACAGAAACTTTTTCATGTTTTAGTACTAATGACAAAATTTTCACATGGAGTGCGTAATGTGTGAAGACTGAAGTCCAAATATCCAACAAACACTTTCACAAAAGGTACACATATAACAAAACAACTGCGCTTTTATTCAAGAATATAACCGAAGAAGGTCCTCACAGGTGGCACAGTGGTAGTGCTGCTGCTTTGCAGTAAGGAGACTGTGGAAGATTGTGGGTTCGCTTCCCGGTTCCTCCCTGTGTGGATAGTGCTTTGAGTACTGAGAAAAGCGCTATATAAATGTAATGAATTATTATTATTATTATTATTATTAAGAAAAGAAATTGGGTCAGGATATGACACAGATATGACCTCTTGGGTGGCGCTGTGGTAAGAACTGCTGACTCATAATCAAGAAGTCCCCGGATTGAATCCACATGCCCTCCAGAATGACCATTTTGAGTAGGAGCTGCTCTTATTGTTACTATTGTACAATAAAAACATATATTTGATTTGAGTCTGTAACAGCCGGTGTAAATTTATGGTGTATGTAAAGGTTAGTGTTTCTTTTATTTTATTCAATTTATTCTCTCAGTCACATTCACACTTGCCCCCATCTGACACTGCTGTTTTCAAATAAAGACGTGCTATAACAGAGGTGGACTCGGATGATGATGAGGGTTCTACATTGGAGAAAGAGAACAGAAGCCCTCCCTGCAAGAAACGTCTACTCACATATAAGAACAATGCAGCTTCACCAGGCGTAAAGGCGAAAGATGTCACCATTTGGATGCAGCAACAGGTTGGGCATCATCCTGCCAGTCTGCCCCACACGTGTCCTTCAAAGAAAAAGCATGGCTTACAGAGCTTGCCAAGGTATCGTGCAAAGTCCTATTTGTGATTGTGTTTTGAGATAGTCTTAATATAAAAACATTTATACTGTATGTTACTTATATAAAAGCCAGATCGAGTTGTATTTACCTTGATTCATTTACTTCTTCCTACAGCATAAAGTCACAAGTAGACTGCAGAGCTTCCTCTGTTTGACCGACATGGGCATGCTCGCAAAGTACAGTACATGTGTACTGAAGTGACTTTAGCTGCAGGTAGAAGCTCCTGTCGCACCCTACACAACTGTGTTTGATCTTATTCAGGAAAAGATCCCAGTCTTTCCAAGACTAAGGTCATAAAGCTTATGAAACCATTTCTGGACAAAGGCAGAACCGTAACAACAGTTGTGTGGAGCTTCCACCTGCAGAAGGAAAGAATGTTTTTCACTTAGTGAAAAGGCCACTGGTTCTATTTCTTGGCTGCTAGGGTAGGCCTTATACAGCTATTTTATCTAAGATGCCCATTTTCATCTCTCTTGGTACAGAGACAACTATTTTACTTTCATTATATACATCATTTATTTTGGAAAATGTGAACATAACATCATAAGTTAATGATGGAATGAGGAATTGACAAGGCCACTCTCTGTGTTCTCATGTTGCATCAGCAGCACCGATTAGAAACTGTGGTTCGAACTAGTAGATGAAGAGAATAAAAACTAGCAGTGCCCAATGAGGATATGGAAGATCTCTCCTCTGAATCTCCAGAACTTTCCAAAGCATTTCAACATTGCTCTGTCTGCATGAAAATCTGATATGTCAGTCAAATTGCAAAGTCCATGGCCAAATTTCTGATCTACAAACTGAAGTAAAAAAATCATTTTACGCTGAAAGTTTTCTTCAAGTATTTCTTTTAGCAGATCCATCAACTGAGGTATTTCTGAAACCTGAACTCTCCTTAAATTATATGGAGCTATACTTACAAGCAGCAACATCTTTATGGAAAAAAAAACACATTTTTGTTAAAACAGTGTGGAATTACATGTATACAAAACTGTGACAGCCGTGATTCTGAGAAGGTCTTGCCACTGATAAACAGCACTTCCAAGGCTAAATATAAAACCAACAAGCCAAAATATAATTTAGAAATAAAGAGTTATAAAATATCTTATAAGAGATCAAACTAAGGCGGTCATTCATCCTACTCCTGTCCTCTCCAAAAATGGTTATGCTGTCAAAATACCCCTAATTCCTCCATAATTAATTCATAACTGATAAAATAAACAGCATTGCTACCTTTAAACAGAATCACAATTTTAAATATTCATTTTCAAGAGAAAAAATATATAGACTTCCACTTTTGGTCTTCCTGATTAGGCCTCACCTCAAAGTGATCATTTTGTTTACAAGTTACAAAATAACTATTATCCTATAAATGTTAAAGGTGTGTTTACATATTTTTGGAAGGAGGAATCTTTTCAGATAAATCTGTATTCTTCTTCTTAACTGTGTGTGGTTGTCTGAGGGAATGTCAGTCTTGACAAAATAAATGTTGGGGCGCCATTCCAGCCTTCTTCATTTACTTCAAAGGAAAAATAAAAACAAAAGCCTGATGGCTTAAAAACAAAACAATACAACAGCCTCAATTTAACACAAGGCTGAATAATTCTACAGGTTTCTTCGGGTTATAGAGGATCTCTGTCTCTCTAGTTGATGACACCTTCTTCCGGGCAGTTCTTGCTTTTATGGCCTAGGGACTGTTAAGGGGAGGAGTCAATTGCCCTCACTGAGCAGTTTCTCAGTACTGTAGAGGAAAATGAAAACAACACAGTTAGTGTCAGTGCCTCCTCTTGGTCCAGTATGGGAATACATACCTGGGAGGAACTGGAAGGGTGACCCTCTGAATCGCATGTGTGACATGTGTAAGCTGTCAAATGATCACCATCCTTTAAGTCATTCATCTCAGGGATTTCAACTGCAGTTATTTCAACAACTTTATAACATCTATTGTGTTCAATATACCAAGGCAGCAGGTTTTGGAAAGAATGAAACCTTGTTGGAGTCAACTAAAACTAAAATCCACATAATTTTTAGGAATTCTGGGAAGCCACTGTATTTCCAGCACATAAAGTCATACCCTTTGTGAAGTAAATTCCATGCACCTGACCATCTGCAGCTACTGTTGGTGTGTATATTTTTTCCTTATTACATTTTTAGAGACACCTTCTAGCTAGAAGTTTTGACCATTTCAATATTTTGTAAATTAAAGGTGTCAGGAAAAAGTTTAGTTAATCTAAGTACAGAGCTTGCCAAGGTATCGTGCAAAGTCCTATTTGTGATTATGTTTTGAGATGGTCTTTATATAAAAACATTTATACTGTATGTTACTTATATAAAAGCCAGATCGAGTTGTATTTACCTTGATTCATTTACTTCTTCCTACAGCATAAAGTCACAAGTAGACTGCAGAGCTTCCTCTGTTTGACCGACATGGGCATGCTCGCAAAGTACAGTACATGTGTACTGAAGTGACTTTAGCTGCAGGTAGAAGCTCCTGTCGCACCCTACACAACTGTGTTTGATCTTATTCAGGAAAAGATCCCAGTCTTTCCAAGACTAAGGTCATTAAGCTTATGAAACCATTTCTGGACAAAGGCAGAACCGTAACAACAGTTGTGTGGAGCTTCCACCTGCAGAAGGAAAGAATGTTTTTCACTTAGTGAAAAGGCCACTGGTTCTATTTCTTGGCTGCTAGGGTAGGCCTTATACAGCTATTTTATCTAAGATGCCCATTTTCATCTCTCTTGGTACAGAGACAACTATTTTACTTTCATTATATACATCATTTATTTTGGAAAATGTGAACATAACATCATAAGTTAATGATGGAATGAGGAATTGACAAGGCTACTCTCTGTGTTCTCATGTTGCATCAGCATAGCACCGATTAGAAACTGTGGTTCGAACTAGTAGATGAAGAGAATAAAAACTAGCAGTGCCCAATGAGGATATGGAAGATCTCTCCTCTGAATCTCCAGAACTTTCCAAAGCATTTCAACATTGCTCTGTCTGCATGAAAATCTGATATGTCAGTCAAATTGCAAAGTCCATGGCCAAATTTCTGATCTTCAAACTGAAGTAAAAAAATCATTTTACGCTGAAAGTTTTCTTCAAGTATTTCTTTTAGCAGATCCATCAACTAAGGTATTTCTGAAACCTGAACTCTCCTTAAATTATATGGAGCTATACTTACAAGCAGCAACATCTTTATGGAAAAAAAAACACATTTCAAATACACGCTTGTTAAAACAGTGTGGAATTACATGTATACAAAACTGTGACAGCCGTGATTCTGAGAAGGTCTTGCCACTGATAAACAGCACTTCCAAGGCTAAATATAAAACCAACAAGCCAAAATATAATTTAGAAATAAAGAGTTATAAAATATCTTATAAGAGATCAAACTAAGGCGGTCATTCATCCTACTCCTGTCCTCTCCAAAAATGGTTATGCTGTCAAAATACCCCTAATTCCTCCATAATTAATTCATAACTGATAAAATAAACAGCATTGCTACCTTTAAACAGAATCACAATTTTAAATATTCATTTTCAAGAGAAAAAATATATAGACTTCCACTTTTGGTCTTCCTGATTAGGCCTCACCTCAAAGTGATCATTTTGTTTACAAGTTACAAAATAACTATTATCCTATAAATGTTAAAGGTGTGTTTACATATTTTTGGAAGGAGGAATCTTTTCAGATAAATCTGTATTCTTCTTCTTAACTGTGTGTGGTTGTCTGAGGGAATGTCAGTCTTGACAAAATAAATGTTGGGGCGCCATTCCAGCCTTCTTCATTTACTTCAAAGGAAAAATAAAAACAAAAGCCTGATGGCTTAAAAACAAAACAATACAACAGCCTCAATTTAACACAAGGCTGAATAATTCTACAGGTTTCTTCAGGTTATAGAGGATCTCTGTCTCTCTAGTTGATGACACCTTCTTCCGGGCAGTTCTTGCTTTTATGGCCTAGGGACTGTTAAGGGGAGGAGTCAATTGCCCTCACTGAGCAGTTTCTCAGTACTGTAGAGGAAAATGAAAACAACACAGTTAGTGTCAGTGCCTCCTCTTGGTCCAGTATGGGAATACATACCTGGGAGGAACTGGAAGGGTGACCCTCTGAATCGCATGTGTGACATGTGTAAGCTGTCAAATGATCACCATCCTTTAACTCATTCATCTCAGGGATTTCAACTGCAGTTATTTCAACAACTTCATAACATCTATTGTGTTCAATATACCAAGGCAGCAGGTTTTGGAAAGAATGAAACCTTGTTGGAGTCAACTAAAACTAAAATCCACATAATTTTTAGGAATTCTGGGAAGCCACTGTATTTCCAGCACATAAAGTCATACCCTTTGTGAAGTAAATTCCATGCACCTGACCATCTGCAGCTACTGTTGGTGTGTATATTTTTTCCTTATTACATTTTTAGAGACACCTTCTAGCTAGAAGTTTTGACCATTTCAATATTTTGTAAATTAAAGGTGTCAGGAAAAAGTTTAGTTAATCTAAGTAGTAGGCCATCATGAGCTGATGTTTTGTTGCTAGGGTGACCACAATGTTCTTGAACTTGAGTCGTCGTAAAACAGAAAAAAAAAGGTGAGGGTAGTGTTCAATATAGTGGTGCTTGAGTCCTAAATTTAACTCAGGATATATTCCTATTAATAACAATCTGTGATCTATTTTACTCTCGGAATAACACAATGACAATCTGAGAACTTTGCTGAAACAACCAGCTCAACAAAGTCCTTCAAATCTATCAATACTGCCTTTGAAGCTTTTGTCTCAGGTATAAATCTACAAATAATTACTATCAGTTTTCGTAACAATGCCCAGTTTTTATTTGTCTTGCCACTTATAGTTTTCTTTAGAAAAACTGAATTTGGCAATTTTCTGGGGCTTAATCACTCTATTTGCATCCTTGTATGGAAAACCTTTCATAGAGTTATTCAGAACATCAAGAATAAAGAGTCCTTTAAATATTAGATCTTTGTGGCATGCAGACAACTCAACTGGGACAATTACTTCAGAAACACCATGAAGAAGATCTGGTGGAATCTCAGTCAATAGGTGAAAGAAACACTAGGATAGAATTGTTTTTTTACACTGTGTAAACTAAATGTGCCATTGTCATCTCTAAGCTGTTCCCCAACAGAGCTGTCCTGCCTTATTGTTCTCAACTGAAAGTAGGTAGCATTTTTGCTTTGTATTTCCTCTCTGTGGGCTATGCAAAATCTCCACAATTACTCTACACAATGATTTTCGTGAAAGCCAGCAAGACTGTGTGTTGCAAGATTGTCAGCACAGACACAAAACACAGTTAAATGTTCACCAAGCACATTGACAAATATATGCTCCTGTTCTGGAGAGCTTATATCTTTTTTCAGTATGTCACGAAATTTGTTATAATGAAATCTTTTCACATCATTACTTTTGCCAAACATTACAAGCTGAACTGAGGACAAACTGGACTGAAACTTGGCAGGCAAATTAAGAATCACCCAAAGCACAGCTGGTATTTCGTGCATCTTCTTTTAGGTTCCCAGGGGATTACAAACTTCATAGTCATCAATGTATATTCCCAGAGAAATATATTGTTCCTGGTCTCAAGCTATTCATTTTAAAATACTTTCCATCTCAAAAAGACTTGTTGTATTACCTAGGTAAACCTTTCTTCATGAAAAATAGCCCTTTCAAACACATCACTTCTGTTCAGCAAAACCATAAGTACATGAAAAATTGATACATAAACAAAAGTATTTTGGTGTACTCTATCATATAAATCTTCCACCGGGTCAGTCACATAAAAATGTTATTTAAAGTATATATTCCTTATATAGTCTGTTGAAATGATTTCCTTCACTGCTGTAGTAACAAAAAATGATTCATTTTCAAAACAGCTTGTGAAAAAGCTTGTAACAATTCCTCTTTCTGACCATTATTAATATGTTCTGGATTGCATGTATTGTTTGTTTACTTGAAAATTCAGAAAATGAGACAGTATCATTAAATTTGATTAAACTTTGTTGTGTTGCTCTTTTGGAAACATGCAAAACAGTCTGTATGTAAAGAAGCGATACCAGTTTGTGTTCAGGTGTCAGGAAATACCTTTGTCTCTCCACAAGTTATAGTAGAGCTGCTTTTCCACATAACTAACTCAATACCAGCAACTGATCCCCTGTTGTCTTCTGAATGGTTATTTTTAGTAATTAATGGTGTTCTGAAATCATTAATAGTGTATGTTATGGAGAATCAGCCTGGACCCAGACAGACACAGGACACACAGAAGTCCCAAACACATACGTTTAGTTTTATTCTTCTTCTCTACAGCACACACAGTGCACAAAGCACCACAAATAGCTCACAGTCCTTTTCTTTCTTTCTTTTTCTTATTTTCTTTTATTTCATCGCCTTCATTCCTTTCCCTCAAGCTCTGTCCTCTGCCTTCCTGAATGGAGTGAGGCGGCCCCTTTTATATTGTACCCGGATGTGCTCCAGGTGCTCGTTGATAACCTTCCTGCAGCACTTCTTGGTGTGGCGGAAGTGCTGCAGTCCATGGCTCCAGAACCATCTGGGCACGGGCCCCAACAGGGTTGAGCTTCTAAGCTCCAATACTGTGGCCCTGATGCAAATCAGGGGGACTACCCTCTCGTGTCCCGGTAGAGTTACTGTCTCCCTCCCGAACCTTCTATCCTCCAGGCATTATGACCAGGTAAGAGCCCCAGCCATCTGCCACAAGGTTTATGTTTCAGACTCTTATGATAGCTAAATGCTGAAAACACAATACTTTGGAAGTTAGTTAGTAAAAGGGCATCTCACAGTTTCAGGCAACTTTAAATGTGCCCTGATGTGGTTAAAGTAAGTACCTGGTTTACAGACATCTTGGATGTTACACAGCAGACAGTAAAACATGGCATTATCTTTAAACTCAACAGTGCTTGAATGTCATCTTGAACGATGGGAACTTCAATGCCACAGTGATTTTAAAGGAGCAAATGGAGAGAAACAAGCACCATTCACCTTGATAGTGTCGGAGTCTGTAATGTTTTAACAGGACCTCTGTTGTGGGAGGTGAAAATTTACACAACTGTTATTTTAATCCCTTTCAAGAGAACGAACACCCTAATTAATTTATATACATATCATACATTATGCATATATAAATGATAGGTCAGGGATTGCAATTAATGTGGCCTGTTTAACGCGTTAAAAAATACTGTTGCATCCAGGGCAAACGCCTCAGACAGTGCTTTGGTCAGGATGGCATTTTCATGTATTTTTTTTTTTTTTTTTTTAACATTACAAAACAATGATACAAACAGGTTAAGTCAGTACCTAAAGAATTACATTACACATCCAGTATCGTATGTATACACTACCTTTAAAAATTTTAGGTTTAACATTTCATATTACGTGGTTCACAAAGATATGCCACATGTCAATACATAGCGCTGGTGCTCATTTTCTTGATTTATACATACTGACATACAGTAAGTGCAGAGGAGTGGGAGGAAAGGGAGTGAGTAGGGGGTATATGGCAGTGCTGGCGCAATGTTAGAGATAAGTTGCAATGTCCCGTCCTCCTCGGACAGGTCTCAACCACGTGAGGAGCGTGTCTGTCTCAGGGCAGGACCCAGGGGGACTACACTATTATTTCCACAGTGCATCAGTTGAAAAACACTTGTGTATAGTATAATTATCAGGTAATTGATGTTGATGAACAATTGAGGATAGTATTTATGGAGTTTTAACACAAGTTGTAAGCATTTAGGAGATGCTTACTCTTTCAATTAAGCAGAACATTCAAAGTCAACAGTCGTTTTGATTGTTTCATTTTTACTTTGACACTTTTGTGTTTTATATGCTATACCAATTTGATAATTAATACATTAGCCTCTTTTTCTTATTGCTTTCTTTTCAACTTACCTTTTAGGAAGGCATTCACATTCAGGTTGTACTTGCTCAAGCAGTATTTTGTTAAAAGTTCAGGTTTAAGGTCATTGTTTAAGTTTAAACTATACTTTTATTATTATTATTTATTTGTTGATTCTAAATTAAATTTGTAATTCAGTGTGTATTTATTTCATGATTTATGTATTCATTTTATAACTACAAGTTATAACGTTGGGCGGCACGGTGGCGCAGTGGGTAGCGCTGCTGCCTCGCAGTTGGGAGATCTGGGGACCTGGGTTCGCTTCCCGGGTCCTCCCTGCGTGGAGTTTGCATGTTCTCCCCGTGTCTGCGTGGGTTTCCTCCGGGCGCTCCGGTTTCCTCCCACAGTCCAAAGACATGCAGGTTAGGTGGATTGGCAATTCTAAATTGGCCCTAGTGTGTGCTTGGTGTGTTTGTGTGTGTCCTGCGGTGGGTTGGCACCCTGCCCAGGATTGGTTCCCTGCCTTGTGCCCTGTGTTGTCTGGGATTGGCTCCAGCAGACCCCCGTGACCCTGTGTTCGGATTCAGCGGGTTGGAAAATGGATGGATGGAAGTTATAATGTTAGATGTGCTTAATTGATATTAATTACATTCATTTGTGCAATTAATTAGTCAATTTTTTAATCAATTCATAGCCCTAAAATACATAATATACAAGTCTATATTGAAAATTAGACACAATCTGAAAAAATAATGTATTCGCTATCATGTAAGGAGACACGGATCAGCCTACCACTGTATATTACAAAGGACTTCAAACTTACCATAAAATCTAAACACAATTTTCTTGACAACAAATATAAGCTGAGATGGAAGGCAAACTATTTGGCGAAATGTTTCAGGAGTCAATTGCCTAGCATTCTGGAAACAGTTTAGGTCGTGCACTAGGTCATACTGTGAAAAGTGACTCCCTGCAGAAATGTAAGAAGAATTGCTTTGAATCATATTATCACAGCTTATCATAAAACCCTAAGAATTGTACCTTTTTCTCTTCATGCCATACTACAATTGTGAACATATTTCTTCTGTTTGCTTTGTAAAAACATCTTTTTCACACAGTACTCATAGTATATATAAACTGCTCCCTCTGCACTAGTACTGGTTTTTCAATTTCAAAAGGCAGCAATTTATAGAAATGTTGAATTCATATAGAAATCAAAAGTGAAACGTACAAATATGTGCAATAGAATAGGACAAACAATAAAAAACAATTTCTCCTTCTAGTCCAGTCGTTACAAGGGGCTCGGTAGCCCCGGTCTTCCACAAGAACACCTTCCTTCTTTCAAAAGTGTGCATACCTTTAATAGCTCACTGCCCTGAGAAGTGACAAACATCACTGTGCTAAAAAGAAGAGAGGGAGAGACCATATGAAACAGACTGAACCTTTGATATGTTGGATATTAATCATTATTAACTCTTAAACATATACAGTATTCATCAAAATTATTTAAGTAAGTGTGTAACTTAAGCAGGTTAATGTAACCTTACCTTATTAGACCTAATAATGTCATCTCATTGTTTGAGTCTAACACAGAATTTATGGAGCGATATTCTTTGTGTGAAACTGAAGAAAATAGACATGAAGAAAGTGATGACACTTACTTAAGCTGCAAATTATCCTTGCCCAAAATGTGTGCTTTCACACGAGTGTCAAGGACTATACCGAACATGTGTAATAACTCAGAATGACAAAATCAGTCACAAACGCAAATTATTAAGTACCCCATATTTTTTTCCACATTCCCATAACACAGAACTTCAAAATATGAAATTTGATTATTTTTTAAGCTGACTGAACATTTTAATAACCTGATAATTCATTTAACTTTCCAAATTTACTTTTTTGAAGTTGTTTGTTTTACAGTGTACCACCATGGTATCCCTCAGACCCCTGTCTGTTCTTTCCTTCCTTGAAAATAAAGTCGCATTTGCCTATTTTTAAGTCTCTTAGTCTTATATGCCCTTTAGATTTGTCATACAGTTGAGAAACATCTCAGCACATTTCCAGTTTGGCACAACCATATCCACATCATCCAGAATCCTGCTCTATGTATTTGGTGGCATAACCAGCTGTTTTCAGCTATTGGCTGGTCAAGACGTCAAGACACTTAGTGACATTTGTGATGCTTCTGAAGGCAAGGCATGTTAATTATATAGCACAAATCAGGCACAAGGCAATTCAAACTGTTTTGAAAAGAAATAAAAACATTACAAAATGGAAATTTAAAAGAAAAATAAAACAAAAAAATATATAAAATAAATGATTAAAAGGCTAAATAAACATTACAGAACAAGAAAAAATGGTTAGTGATGTAATTTACTTTTAAGTCACAACAAACAAGTAAGTTTTGAGCCCTGAATTACTGTAAATAAGCTCAGTGCAAACCTCAGGTCTTCAGGAAGGGGCACAGAAACTAAACACTGTTTTACCATGCTTACCATGCTTGGTTTTGATTCTAGGAAAAGTGAGTAGGCCTGTCCGAGATGACCTGAGGGTTCAAGGTGCTTCATAATGTATAAGATATCTAGTTATGCAAGAAATTGAGCCGCCTAGATCCAAACAAGCCTCATTTTTAGGTCACTTTGGGCAGGTCAGGTTGGGGTCCATTTATTGGTTTTGTGAATTGCTGCACCCACCACATGATGAAACAGCTCGGGATCCTGGTTGGTAACCCTACAGGCAGATACACGGTCCAGCCCGACTCTCCGGAAAGATCATCTATATTCCACAGCCAAGTGTTACATTGGCGACCTTTGGGACTTTTCCAGCCGCTCAGGTCCTCAACAAAGAGTATCCTGCGTGCCGTATCATCATTGGGGAATCACGCCACATGGCCATAGTGCATTAACTGACGCTCCCTCATAATGCAGGTAATGTGCCTCATTCAGGACTCCATGAGCAATCACTCATTCCACACAAAGTCAAAAAAATGGTACGCAAGGATTCTCCAAAGAGACACAGTACAGAAGGAGTCCAGTCTTCATCTCAGGTCACTAGATAGCATCCATGTCTCGCAACCATATAGCAAAACAGGATACACCAGGACCAGAGCTGGGTAGAGTAGCCAAAAATTGTACTCAAGTAAGAGCAGTGTTACTTCAAAATAATATTACTCAAGTAGAAGTAAAAAGTAGTCATCCAAAAAATTACTCAAGTAAGAGTAAAAAAGTATTTGGTGAAAAGACTACTCAAGTACTGAGTAACTGTTTGAACATAATAAATGAGTTATTTTTTAGAAATGTAATAAGACAGACAAAAATATAAAATAATGTGCAAATTCTGCTATTTCCAAATAATAAAAAATGAGTACAAATAAGTAGCATCTTTACAAAACAAAGATGTACAAATAACACAAAGTTCCAAATCTCGGTTTTTCACAACAAAGCTTTTGAAGCCAATACCTATAGTAGGTAACATGTATGTTTTAACAGTGCAAACTACTTACAGTGACAAGATATGCTGTACACTGACAGTATAATACTGCATATTCACTTTGTGGTGTAGCGGGTCCGCAGCTTCAAAAAAAACAAAAAAAAAAGGCCACTTTCAAATCCATAAAGCCGTGTTACTCTCTGTAGGTGCAATTGCACGACAAGCTGGGGGTTAATGAGGTAGTTGGAGCGAGTCACACCTGCACGTGTGGGTGCGATCATTCTCAATTGCTACTTTGGCTTTCTCCGGCGTGTGATTAAGGCCCACAGAGACGGGAGTGTATATATACAGGTCGGCACAAAAAAAAAGAAGGGGGAATCAAAGAAGAGGAGAAAAGAAAAAAGTCTGTAGGGGACCGAGCTTGTTCTTTACTCAGTGAAGTGATGGTTAGGCTTCAGCAGGAGTTGGCTCTCAAGGTTCAAGCTTTGACCATTTAGCAGTGAACAGGAGCCCTGCATGACTAAAAGTCTTAGACAGGCTGCAGATACAAGAAGTCTGTGTGTGGTCATGTGACTGCATGCCAAGTCTGATTGGTGAAACGGAGTCATGTGATTATTGTTGCTACATCTGATTGGTGAAACATAGTCATGTGATTATTGTTGCTACGTCTGATTGGTGAGTCATGCAGTAGATCCACTGGCAACTTCTCTCTGGCAAAAATATTGTGTATATATTGGAAAAAAAGTAACAATTAGAGTGTTGCCCAATGTAGCAGAGTAAGAGTAGAGTTTCTTCTTCACAAATGTACTCAAGTAAAAGTAAAAAGTATGGTGCAGTAAAACTACTCTTAGAAGTACATTTTTTTTAAAAAGTTACTCAAGTAAATGTAACGGAGTAAATGTAACTTGTTACTACCCACCTCTGACCAGGACTCTAAAGACTTGGACCTTCGTACTTTTGCAAAAATATCAGGAGCACCATTCACCTTTTTCAAGCGACTTCATGACCCCCCCATATTCTCCCAATCCGTCTACTGACTTCATAGGAAGAGTCACCAGAGACATGAATGTTGCTGCCGAGGTAAGTAAACCTCTTGACAAGGTTGACACTCCCTCTTGCAGACAGACAGAATGCTACTGGTTGTGCCCAAGGGGTCATTAAAGGCCTGGGTCTTGGTTTTTATCCAGGACACTCGCATGCCCAGACATTCAGACTCATCGCTCAGTCTCTCGAGAACCTTAATCGGAGCCTCCATTGACTCATCAAAGATCAAAGCATTGTTGGCAAAGTCAAGATCAGTGAATCTGTCTTCACCAACAGATGTTCCACAGCCACTGGACACCATGACCCTGCACGACACCTAGTCCATGCAAGCATTGAACAGAGTAAGAGCTAGGAAATCAACTAGGAAAAACGAGGAGGTTCTGCCTCCAGTCTGCACAGCACTCACAATTCCAGTGTACATGTTAGCCATAATATCCAGCAACTTTAAGGGGATACCACAAAGCCTCAGGATGTCCCAAAAGGCAGCTCAATCAACTTAGTCAAATGCTTTACGAAAATCAACAAGAGCTGCAAAGAACTCTTCTGATATTTGCATTTGTGCTCCATGAGAACCCTCAGTGCCAGTTGCTGGGAGTTGTATAGGGTAAATAATATATCATTATTTGGAATACATGCATTTCATGTATGCTCTGTGTCTAAAACAATCTATGTAAACACATTGTTAAAGCAGAAACGTTTTTCATGTTTTAGTAATAATTGACAAAATGAAGACATGAAGTGTATAATGTGTGAAGCCTGAAGTCCAAATATCAAATAAACACTTTCACAAAAGGTACAAGTATAACAAAACAAGTGCGCTTTTATTCAAGAAAATAACTGCAGAAAAAGAACTTGTGTTGGGTGTGACATTGACATGCTTTTAATATGACTGCTTTGTTGGCGAAGCAGTAAGAACTGCTGACTCATATTTAAGATGTTTGTGGTTCGATACCAGACCTCTCCGTTTTGAGTAGTGAGCTGCTCTTATTATTACTATTATAGAGTAAAAACATACATTTGATTTGAATCTGTAACAGCCAGTGTAAATTTATGGTACTTGTAAAGGTTAGCATTTTTTTTTTTCTTATTCAGTTTTATTCTCTCAGTCGCGTTCCTGTCACACCCTACGCAACTGTGTTTGATCATATTCGCCCCACGGGAGAAAGACTTTCTGAGACTTTCTAAAACCATTTCTGGACAAAGGCAGAACCGTAACAACAGTTGCATGGAGCTTTGTGAGCATGCTCATGTTGATCAAACAGAGGAAGCTCTGCAGACTACTTGTGACTTTACACTGTAGGAAGATAACTAAATAAATCAAAGTGAATACCATTCGATCTGGCTTTTATATAAGTAACATATACAGTGGAACCTCAGTTCATGACCATAGTTCGTTCCAAAACTCTGGTCGTAAACCGATTTGGTTGTGAACCGAAGCAAATTTCCCCATAGGATTGTATGTAAATACAGTTAATCCATTCCAGACCATGCGAACTGTATGTAAATATATATTTTTTTTACGTTTTTAAGCACAAATATAGTTAATTAAACCACAGAATGCACAGCTTAATAGTAAACGTAAAACATTGAATAACACTGAGAAAACTTTGAACAACAGAGAAAACTAACACTGCAATAGTTCGCGCTATAGCGCTACCAACCGCTGGCTAAAAACACTTTTTTTTAATGAGTTTTAAGCACAAGGGAAAAAATGAACATTTGAAAAAATCCATAATTTAATAAACCACCAAGAAAAGTAACATTGCAACTATGCGCGCTACGAACCGATCGCTGTTAACAGAAATGAAAACAAACTCAAGCCCAGTGCATTTTTTAACTGCCTTCCTACCTTATGCATCTAGCTCTCTCTCACGCGCTGCCTGTGTGTGTGTGTCTGTCTCTCTCTCACGCTGTCTGTGTGTGTGCGTCTGTCTCTCTCTCTCGCGCTACCTGTGTGTGTGTGCCTCTGTCTCTCTCTCTCGCGCTGCCTGTGTGTGTGTGCGTCTCTCTCTCGTGCTGCCTGTGTGTGTGCGCGTCTGTCTCTCTCTCACGCTGCCTGTGTGTGTGTGTATGTCGCGCGCTCTCACTCTGTCTCTCTTGCTTGCTGCACAGGAAATGCACTGGGAGAGACTGAACATGTACAAACCGAAAGGGAAACTGGCTTGTTCGTATACCGAGTGTGTGGTCGTGAACCGAGGCAAAAGTTTGGTGAACTTTTTGGTTGTAAACCGATTTGTACGTGTACCGTGACATTCGTGAACCGAGGTGCCACTGTACATGGTTTTCTTATAAGACCATCACAAAACATAATCACAAACAGAGCTTTGCACAACTTTGTGCAGGTTAGGCCAATTCAGACTTTTTTGTATTTAATAAAATACATTGATATTAAATTATTACTGTTTAGATAATTAGCTTTACATATCATTCTCTTGTGTGGCCAATACATTTTAGATAACATATTACTTATTAACTCTTACGTAACAAGACTTTAACAAAGGCTTCTTTTGGTCTTCATAGCATTAATAAAACATCAGTAGACAGGTTATTTATTCATCTCTGTGCAGTGTGGCATATTGACATGATGGTGAAATTACTTATTAATATGAAGGATTCACAGGTCTTATACTAAATATGTAATATCAAGAGAAATGTGTCTCAGTTAAGCCACTTCAGACCACACCAAAGTGAGGTTTTGTTAGCAGGTCACATTCTAGAGATGGATAAACACTTTTCTGATGCTTTGTAAGTGTTATGATGACACAATAAGTGTGACATAATAGTAAATGAGTAATAGATACATTTTTGCAGTATTTGAAGTAAACTGTTACTGATTTTTGAACAGTACTGTATGCATTAAATTGTCTAAACACCAGTGAAGGTAAATTTCAGAGTTGCACTTAAATGCATAATGTATGTGTTCCATGTCTTTTTATAATCCTGTGTTTTCAGTGAATTTCCCTCTCTCCCCTTCCTATAGCTACTGTATTGTGCCCTTTCTGTACAGCTTTTGCCCCTTCACATACTATATAGCAAGACAATGGTATTTAATTATATAATTTTATTCCTCTTGTATAAAATGGAGGCACAAACTATAAATTTTTTTAGCCTGTTTCCTTCTGTGAAAATAAAATTGAAAATGTGAGAAAATAAACTGCCCTGCAGTGAGTACTTTATTTTGAAAGACTTTTAATTATACCTTACATTAAAGATTATTTACATAAGCAGTGATGTGAAGAAACACAATTGAAAACTACTGTACTTTATACAGAGCTGTGTAAATGCAAAAAAATGATGGCAAAAGATTAGGTTCTTACAAATTACTCTAAAACGATAATATGATTATTATTATTATCATTTTGAATAAATAACTAAATAAGTATATCGACACTCTGGTCCCATTTTCCAAAAGGAACACAACAAATGTTTCATGCAAAAGTGATAATGATATGAGAAGCTTATAAGACTGAAAATTACTGATGAAAGCAATTTGACAAACAGCAAATGAAAGTAAGTATATCTAAAATACCCTAATATTAACATAACCATAATCATTTTGCAAAGAAAGCAGCTAAGAATAGCAACTTCCTAATTTCTTTTTGTAGATGAAAAACACTAGTAAATAAATATGTCATTATACTGAAAGGAATATGCACCATCAGTCAGGTAAGTTCTTATAAATTATGCAAACTGCAGAACAAACCATACCTAATTTGTTTTCTACTAAGTGGTGATATTGCAGAAGGAGAACAAGGCATTGGTTGCTATAGGGCTTCACACTTCAAGCCTATTGTATCTCTATGCTAAAGAGATAAGTAATGAGTGAGGACTGGATACTTAACCAGGCCAGAAGGAAATAAGAAGCTGAAGCATGTTAAAGCCCCAATCTCAGACTTAATAGCCTACAACAAAAACTAAGGAGGTCAGCTTCACGGTTCAACAGTTCCTAAAAGCCTTGTCTGCTTCTCAGCCTCCTATTGGCAGCTGGTATGTAGCTGCCTCCAGTGAGATTTGATTTAAAGAGCTGACTTTAAGCTGTATGGGCTGCAGTGGAAAATTGAGGCTAGAGAGGGCAGAGGGACAAGCTCTCCTCTGCTGCTGTAGATCTTAAAAACTAATTCACACCTCATGGTCTAGCTATCTCAGAAGTTTAAACCTAGCAAAGTCACACACCTCTGCAATCAACCCTTTTTTTAAAAAAGTCTTTTCACTTCTTTTGTGTAGTTCCTAAAAAAATGGAAGCTTCCCCCCCACCTCCATAACATGGTACTGAAAAAATATCTAATTATTTGAGTAGGTATAAATCCCTAGAGTCACAATAACAAAGAGAGGACTGAATTGAAGCACATGTGTTCTGAATGATTGGCAACAAAGGTGAAAGAAGAGACCATTTCTGTTTTTTTTTTTCTTTTTATTTGCTTTGAGTTCATAGAAGTGTCTGAAATAGCTTGATTGTGCAGACTTGAGCCAAATGTCTAACCGATACACATTTTATTAGGCAAAATACAGCTGAATGTAATAGTTAAGAATAAAAATAAAATAATGTCACTGTAAGAACGTTCAGTGTTTTGTTAAGATGAAAGACATAATACAATTTGATAAATAGATAATATAATTCTAAAGATTCAGAAACATTATTGGTAATGAAAACTAGTTCAGTAAGACAATTATTTAATTGTTAATGTAACAATGGACTGTGTCATAGTTATATTATTAAGGGCATATTGTAATACTTGTTTAATATAGCTTTTACTCAATTATAATTAATTTATTAAATGCTTTTTAATCTCTATGTACAATCATTCTAGTGCTTTTTCTTTATTTCATTCTGCTAAAAAAGGCATTCTAATATAGCTCTGTTCTATTAAGCTTATTTTTATTAATGAACAAATGCAGTGGCCACAAGCTGAGATTACCTTTAGACACTAAGGACAGTTTTAAATACAGACCAATATATTTTTAGATAAGGATTATGTTAATACTTTCAAGCACCTGCTGCTTTGAAAAACTCATGATTTTATGAATGCTTACAAAACCTGACAATAAAAAAAAAAATTAAATATTTTTAAAAAGATAAAATAAGGTAATCTGTTTTTAAAAGCTTTTTCTCACAATGGAAAAAAATGCAACCAAATTCATTCATATGCTTTTACCAAGAGAAATTTGGATGTAATTTTAAAATACTTAGCATGAAAAATCTTAATGGTTCATTATACTTGCTTCATAACCTTCCTGTTCATATTATTCATCACCATTATAGACATGAAAGCACATTCATGGGCCTATAAATAAAACTCTAAATTACATTTTAAGTTTCAGATAACTTATATGAATAAAACACAGTCGTTTATAAATTATAACATAAGTCATCATAATTGTTTTTTTACATTAATTAGAATTGTACTATAGTTCATGATGGAAAATCATTTGAGATGACTATGCACTAAAGTAGTCTGATGGAGTAATTTTTTTTTCAAGCCAATTTTTGTTAGCTTCATTTTTGTATAAGACAGCTATAAAACATCCCGGACATTTATAAATTTAAAGAGCTGATTTTCATTTAGCAATGAAATATTTAATTTCAAAATAAATTATTTTAAAACTTAAAATTATGCTTAAACAACAGGTCTGGTGAAGAAAATATTTCTTTAGATTTTTTCTATTGCTGTAATTGTCTACATGTTTTTATTTTTGTTCACCTAAATTGGTCATGTATGAGAAAATAAGTAATAGTAAAGTAAAAAGCCTTAGTTTTTAAAAACAAAAGGTAATAGCTGTTGTTTAACAAGCTGTTATTTAACCATTCAAATCAGTAGCCTCCAGTCTTTTAAATATCTGTTGTAAATACAGGTGAATTTTTGCAATAGCTGTTGTGGTAATAAACTCAACCAAACTCTGTATCCAAATGATTAGTAAGAAGCGTACTGTTCAAAGATATTCTGGCCAGTAGAGGCCATAGCAGCACCTCAATTTCCAGACACAATAGCACAAAAGCGATTTCTGATACAAATAAGTACTTTTTATTAACACAGTTACCACAGTTTTCTTTCTTCACTACTACATTTTACAATAGACTTCTCCTTTTACCCTTCACTCCTCCTGGTGAGCTTTATCCTTCCTTTGCACTCAACACCAGCTCCCTTGGGTGAAGTGGAGCAGTCTCCTTTATACCGTACACAGGAGTACTTCAGGTGCCGGCAAGTTGCATCCAGGAAGCACTTCCACGTCAAACAGAACCTCCCTAAACTGATCACATCTTCTCCTGTAAGCTCCCCCAGACAGTTCCCATGCAACCCAGCAGAGCTACTCATAGGAGCTACACCTCCCATGTAGCTCTGCAGACGTGTACATGGAAGACACTGTCTAGAACCAGGCCTGGAGGGATACCCAGGTTATCCGTCTCTCTTTTCCCACGGACAGAGATGTGGAAGCAATGGTGACCTTAGGGCCCTTTAAGGTTCACCCTGCGGTTCCAAATCTGTCATCCAAGAATCTGGTGTTAAGACTTTAACATGTTTGTTTACCAGTTGCAGGATATTGTCTCACAGACCTGTGTTTAACATCCCTAACCCTTCTCCTTCCTTCAGTGAAACCCTTAAAGTGACACCCCCCTCCAACTGAACCTATGAGACCAGAATGATATAACAATCTAGTCTAAATTAATATTAAAATCTTTTAGCATATTAACTAAAGCACAAGAATAAAATACAACATTAGAAGATTAAATGCAAAAATGTAAATAATAAAAAAATTATAATCCTGCAACAATTTAGCAGCAATGATTCAGATTCAGTACTTCCTCTTTGTCCTCAAGATGATTTCTGCTGTATTACAAATCTCGTTCTGTTTATATAAGAAATATTTTGTGCCCTAGTGCCCAGATCTTTCTATTCATTGATTAATTTTTGTCCCATCCTGGACTTTTCCTTCTGTGGTGGTATACCACTTCCGTTCAGTCTAACTCCAAAATCTAATGGTACGAGGGCAATCCCAAAAGTAAGGTCTCCTATTTTTTTAGAAATACAAACAACCATTTATTTTCTATAATGTTTACATCATTTTAAAGGTTAAGGACTTATTTATTTTTCTACATAATCGCCATTTCGGCTGATGCATTTTTGTAGACGCTGTAGTAGTTTTAGAATGCCCATGTTATACCAGCTCACCACCATGTCCTTCAGGAAGCGTTGAACCTCATCTTTCACCTCTTCGTCGGAGCAGAATCGCCTTCTGGACAAATGTTCTTTCAACTTAGGGAACAGGTGGTAGTCACTGGGTGCCAAGTCTGGACTATAGGGTGGGTGATGAAGTTCCAACCGCCGATCTTTACGCATGTTTTCCTCAACCTTCTCGACTGTCTCGTCGGAAATTGACGGTCCCCTGCGCGAACTTTGCACTTGGCGGTAGCGTTCAACAGGAGCTCCATTTTCAAGAGCTGCCAAGCCAAGATTGAGCATCCCAGCGAAGCCGCAAATGCTTGTTTGGGAGTGGAGGAAGCACCAATCACAACAGTGTGGCCAACAGCCGTACAAACAGTTTCTCTACGTCCCTGCCGCTTTGGAGACCTTACTTTTGGGATTGCCCTCGTACTATGAAAATCAGCTTCCTGTTCTACATTTGCCATATTGTGTGTCCTATAATATTTTAGTGCAGCTATCCTGCCACATTTGCATTTCAAAAATCCTAAGTGAACTTGGAGTTACTTGGGAAATATCTTCATTTTGAGGACAACATTAGGAACTTGGTAGCCACAAGTGAAGTCAAAAATTGGATTGTCCATTTGTTAAGACAGTTTGGTTATGTTTCAGGCTATCTAGACCATACTGTAGTCAGTGTACATTCAAAATTCACCAATTTGACTACAAGGTAATTTGTAAAAAAACAGACGACAACAAAGAAGTCAACTTTAGTTTCTTGTCAGTACTCAACATTGATCAGTACATCTGTTGAGACCAATGATACTCAAGTGTTCCATTGTGTGTAATATCAGAATTCCAAACTCTGTAATTCCAGCAATTCAAGTGAGATGCCTAACGGGATGTCCAGTTTTATAACAATAAAGTTGAATTGCAGCCCCTGCAACAATGGGTATTCCACATTGTTATTTCATATCTAACATTATTGGATTACAGCAATTGCCATTATAGAAATCTGTAGTGGAACTTCATTTCTGACAGCACCATAGCTAAACAATGTAGGTACTTAATTGTGTCTGGTTATGGAAGAGGAAGGCAATTACCATTTTTTCCTTTGTCTTGGCATGTGAGACTACATTTGTAGCTCCAGACCTAAGCTGCAGTCTTTGATTAAAACTTAACATCAGATCTCACCCACATTAGCCTAGTGAAATATTTTTAGTTTACTAAAGGATGCACTGCTCTGTGGAACTGAGTGGTCATCTCCCTGGTATGCAGGATCTGCATAACTTCGCCTGACACTGGGAATTCTGGGTGGTGTACCATTTATTGTCTTGGCCAGGGAGGAAAATGGCTATACTTTAACTTTGAAAAGATTGATGAACAAACTTGTGCACTAGTCATCAAAAAAGCCAGACAAGAAAAGAATGGCAAAATGTTCACCCCTTGCTTATTCACCTTTAGAAGTTGCATTCCCCCCTCTGCTTTTGGTTTTTAATTATAACGGATAAAATTGATGAACCTTTCTCTTCCATCAGAGATTGACAGAACTCCAGGACTGTATATGGCATGTTTTGCTTGCATACATTTCTTGTTTATGTGTTGACCAAAGTATGTTAACACATATTCTTAAATTGCTACTGTTAAGAGGTTTGAATATATTTTGTTTAATTTCTTTGAGTGGTGAAGTTGTGTCTGATTGTAATATTTTTAGTAGATGTGGTGTGGCCAAGATGCCACAAATTCTTTTTACTGTATCTGCAATCAATTACTGTATTTGACAGTGAACTTTAATTGTGCTATTCTTTACTATTTACCTAGAACAGAACCTTATCACTAATTCAAAAAAGACATATTTTACGCTGTAAATTCATCATTAGCACATTTTCATACAAACAATGTAGCTCAAAGTGCTTTACATGATGAAGAAAGAGAAAAAAGACAAAATAATTAAAATTAGGGAACACTAATTAACATAGAATGAAATTTAAGGTCCGATGGCCAAGGAGGACAGAAAAAACAAAAAAATACTCCAGGCCACGAGACCGCCCAGTCCCCTCTGGGCATTCTACCTAACATAAATTACCTCAATCAGTCCTCATTGTATTCAGGGTTCTCATGGAAGAATTTGATGATGACGGTCATGTGGTCTTTTGGCCTTTAATCCATCAATGTAGGAACATCATGGTGCTTTCATTAGGTGGTGGTGGCGCAGATCGCCACCACATAAAACCGGAAAAATAACAGAAGAGAAAGTAGGGGTTAGTACGGATTTTGGAGCCACCATGAATAATAATGATAATGAATTTAATATACAGAGCTTTAGGATTTAACTAAGATGAAGCTTATGAGAAAGCCATGTTAAAGTAATGTGTTTTCAGCAGTGTTTTAAAGTGCTCCACTGTATTAGCCTGGCAAATTCCTATTGGCAAGCTGTTCCAGATTTTAGGTGCATAACAGCAGAAGGCTGACTCACCACTTCTTTTAACTTTAGCTCTTGGAATTCTAAGTAGACACTGATTTGAAGATCTAAGGTTACGATTTGGAGTGTAAGGTGTAAGACATTTCAAAATATAAGATGGACCGAGATTATTTAAGGCTTTGTTTACCATAAGCAGTATTTTAAAGTCAATTCTAAATGACACAGGTAACCAGTGTAGTGACATCAAAACTGGGGTGATGTGCTCGGATTTTCTTTTCCGAGTTAAGATTCTAGTAGCTGCATTCTGCACTAGTTGCAATAGATTGATGTCTTTTTTTTGGTAGTCCTGAGAGGAGTGCATTACAGTAATCTAGCCGACTGAAAGCCGCGTGAACTCATTTTTCAGCCTCTTGCAATATTATAAGAGATTTAACTTTTGCTATATTTCTTAAGTGGAAAAATGCTGTCCTAGTGATCTGATTAATATGCGATTTAAAATTCAGGTCAGAGTCAATGGTTACCCCTAAATTCTTTACCTCCGTCTTGACTTTTAATCCTTGACTTTTAATGCCTACATAAAAATTGCAGTTGCTTTCTATTAGAAATCTGTTTTAATGAGTTATTATTATTGATAACAAGTCTAAGAAATCATAAATAAAGGACTTATGTAGATGTATTTTGGAGGTCAGTAGATGGTCAATACGAGAGGGCGTGATACTCCTTGAATAACTACAAAGTTAAAGCACATGAAAATACCAATACCAGTATCTTTACAGTTTGAACGACTTGTGAAAATACCTACTAAACCATCGCCTCTCTCACTGGCAAAATGAGTGAAAAAAGATTGCATTCAATTAACACTGTGGGACCATCACTGCTGATCCACATTTCACACAATGTTAGAAGGTCTATTTTCCTATCACTATTAAGATCATTAATGTCTTACTGGTTAACACTCTGATATTAAGTATGGCCATATTGAGGGTATTAGAAGAGCACAGCTGCATCAATGTTTTAGATCAGCAAGAGCTGGTAATTAAGTTATTCGCATTTACACAAGATTGTGCGGACATTTTAGCTAAACTATGATCCATTGTTATAGTACTAAGATAGTGCGGATCTATAGGTGAAAAAAGCACTACAAACTGTGATGTTGAGGTACAGTTTAGATGTTGAACTGCTCTTGCTTTATTCTGTGACCTGAATTAATGAGAGCAGGAATAGGTGATGCATAGTTTAGCTGTGATCAGAGATTATTTCAATTAATCTGAAACTCATCAATAGTCATAATTGTTGAGCCAGTGAATGACTGCAATAATAAGTTGGAATGTGAAACGTTTGGCCAGACTGTAACAAATTTAGCAGAAACATTTGCAATTTGGTGCCTTTTCTATCTCTCTGAATATTACAAGTAAAATCACCATCAACATTGCATGATCGTATATGACAGCTGGGTCTGGCAAATTCAGTCATGGACAATAAATATGGCCCAGTTGTTTATAAATTAGTTCTATAATTGGGCTATAATCTAATGTCTAATGTGAGCACCACAAAGGATGTGAAATCACCTATATTTTCATAAGTGATACGCAGTTTCTCACATAAAATTATTCCATGCACACCTCCTCCACCAATATTTCTTGATTTACGAGGTGAGATACAAAAATAACCGGACTGGGCTTGGGGCTTTCCTGGAAAACCATCTGGAGGTCAACCGAACAAGAATCATAGAACTATATCCCCTCCTACACACCCTCTGAAACCTGTATCCTGTAAATAGCCCAGTCAGTATTTGCACAACAATCGCTACACAAATTGCTGCGATAATGTCGGGTGAAAAAATCGAACAGCGAATCAACATCAAATTTCTCAAAAATGTTCTCTTTTTCTGTAATGCAGTTTTTGATTGACAAAAACATTCCTGTCCTCGATCATTCTCCCTATTCGCCCGATTTAGTTCCCTGTGATTTTTACTTGTTCCCGAAAATCAAAAGTGACCTGAAGGGAACGCATTTTTCTTCAACGGATGAAGTGAAGACAGAAACGGCAAGCCTGTTGAACAGCCACAAGCAAGAAGTCTTCCAGTACTGTTTCAATTAATGGAAGATATGTATGGAGCGGTATAGAGATCAGGAGGGGGAGTATATAGAAGGTGACAATGTTTAGAATGCTGTAATTCATCAATAAATTTTTTTTTCACCAATCTGGTTATTTTTGTGTCTCACCTCATATGAATAAAGGTAAAACCATTCTGCCCTGCCTCAGCTAAAGTAATAGTGTCAGATTTACTGAGCCAGGTTTTTGTAAGAAGATGAAGATCAGGTTGTATACCTAGCGTAATGCTGTCAGTCAAAGCAGCTTTATTTCCCAGTAAATGTGAAGGAAACATTTTAAACTACTAAAATGTTTTTGGATTGGTTTTATGTTTTTGGTTTAATATGTGCACTATACAATTGTCACCTGTAATGGAGAATCTGGTTTTAATTCAAGTTGAATTATTTCTTTTTTGGTTATCAGTTGATTTATGTTTTGTTGCATGAAACAATTTTTAAGAGGCCCTTCTGGTATGGGTATTTTGAGATTTAAAAGGGTTTAAAATTGCAAAAGTGATCAGGATTATGTTCTGATTAGTCAACCAAGCAATTTCTGTGGCCTTATTTTGGGATATAATATATGTATGATCACTTCTAATAGAGACAAAGACTGTCTCTTAAAAAAAACAGACATTTCCAAAGATTATCTTATTAACAAAGGCTTTGCTTCTGCACTAGGTCACTAAACAGCAGTGAAGTGATCTTGGTAATGGACAAAACACAATTACTGTAAGTTCACACTTTTTCTCTGTATAGCTTTCCTTTGTTTTTGCATATACAATTTGGGATTGTAGGAGTCTGGAGCTTATACTGGCAACCCTGGGTGCACAGTGGGAGCCAACCGTAGAATGGGAACTATCACAGAGTTTATTTACATACACTTCTGCACTTATTCACATAGTCACAGTACAACAGAAAAATCCACATGTTTGCAAGAGAATGGGGAGAAAATGCAAACTCCACACACCTGCATCTGGTTTTCAAACCCAGGACTCTGGAGCTAAAAAGCAGTAGCACCATCATTGCCGCTATGAAAGTCTGATGATTTTCTTTTTTTTTAAATTTTATTGATTTTATTTGATGAAAATAACATTCCATACAATCAAGCTGTACCTACACAACAAAAAACGTCATTGTCAAACTAGAAAAAAAGAAGAAAAAAAAAAGGAACAAAAAGGACAAAACCTAACTAAGCAGAATTCAGCCCCCCCAGCCGAGAAAGTTTGATGATTTTCTATGATATCTGACATAGTAATATTATTTTGCCTGACACTATCACATTTTATTTTATTTTTAAATAACGGGTTCCATCTAGTAACGACCCAGATAGAAGTTAACATAATGGTGTACAGTAACATTCTTTCTCTTGCCATACAGTTCAAAGTAGCAGAAGTAGCAGAGCTTAAGCCTTCTATTCAAGTGTATCATAAAGAAAATTGCTGATTGAAAGAGCAACCATCACAACTATTTCAACTAAAATCCTGAAACAGCTGAAAAAGAGACCCCAACATCATTCTTTTCAGGAGAATCAGCACCATCATAGCATTTCAGCAGGCTCATGTTTTTAAAAAGTTATATTACAATAAGGATAGCTGCTCTTGTATTTACAGTTAGCTCAGTACTTAATACAGTACATGATATACTATACATTGTTAAGTTGGTATGTGTTTTAAATATTAATTCATATGTTGTGGAGACAGTCTGCAAGAATGCATTTATTACATTGCTACATTTTTGGTCAGTTTCTAGTCCTAAATTAAAAAAAAAAATCTTCTCACAGTTTTAACTGTGTTCAGTGCCTGGATGGCTTGAAAACAAAAGCAAGAAGAGTTAATGCTCAATTGACAATCCAGCTTGTTCATTTTCACTGTGCAGCTCTACATAGTATTATCTCACTCTTTTGACAGGTTTGGTTTTATGTAATCAACTGGCCAATTTGACTCAAAGTATCTGTTGTACGACATTGCTCTGATGACTAATGCTTTCTGGAAGAGGTTGCATTTCAAGCTAATTGTCCTCTGCAAATATTAATGTTGACATTTAGATCCATTAGTTAATATATTTGAGCTTAACTTTTCCGTGATTTTTTTTTCAAATTGTGGAATACATTTTTCTCACTTCAGTTATTATCTGTCGAAACATTTTTTTTTTTTTCAAACCTGGTCCTAAGAGACCCTCGTGAGTGCCATTTTTAAATTAGCTTTGTTTTTTAATCAGAGGTCAGATTCCTCTGTATATTTATTTTCAGCCTGTCCTTAATTATATGATTTGGCTCTATGGAATCAGAAATGCTCAAGCATATGTTTTACTTATAAGACATTTAGGAAAGCTGTTTTTTTTTGTGGCAGTCTTCAAGTGCACAAGTCTATTCATTTTTCTTCATTTATGTTTTGTCTTTGTAGCGTAATTATTCTGCGTGATAAGTACCCACCTCACCCCCCCCCCCCCCCCCCCCCCCCCCCCCTGCCAATTAACATTAAGCAGACACAGATGGTTATAATAAGGTAGCTTACCAAGGAGCACCTGTGTACATTCATCAGGAAAAGGTCTGCCTTTGAAAATATTTGGGAAAAAATAGTAAGAGCAAAAACATGTACATCTACTCCTGTAACTCAACACATTTCTTTCACGTTTTTTATGAAAGACAGTAGTTTGTAATTGTGAATTGACCTAGTGGGTGAGTTGTTGATTATAATAGAATCAATTCAGGAATCAGCACATGGTAGAAAAAGGGATTAACATACAGAACAAGCACACTTGATATACTACACCAGTCAATTAATCATGAAAACCCAGACATGGTCCCCACTCAGTTCATGCTTGATATTCAGTGGGAGAACAGACATTTAAATAATCTATATTTCAATGTTTTGACCTAGTGCACTCTGACATAATTCATATCCTAATTCAGCAACAGGTCAAAAGCTATTTATGCTATTATAAACATAGTAGGCTATCCTAGTTATATCTTTGTTGTTCTGATTTTCTTTAGTTATTCTTTCATCTAGTTCCTTATGCATAGCATATTTTAAAAGACTTACAGGTTTTATTTATTTATTTAAAATTTAGAAGCATTTTGACTGTACAATAAATTTAAATTTTTGTTTTGGTCTGCAATACTCTCTGTATAAGTCTGATTAATTTTTGTAATCAAAAACAGTAAAAGTGAAAATGGTACATTTGACAGTTCATTAATTGGAGTATAAAATATTCTGTTCTTCACCTTCTGAAAAGGTGGATGTCAAAATGTATATTACATATTCTTGTCTTCGTTCTTTCAGTTTGTGTCCTTCTCTTTCTTCTTTGTAGCTACCTTGAAAATCACCCAGTTGAAATGACATGTCTAAATATATATTTTTTAACAACATGTATTCCCCATGAGTGTTTATTATTACTTTTTAGATTTTGTAACATACTTGCTTCCCTCAGCTTTTCAAATCTGTCATAATCTGCATACAAAACTATATTACCTACATTTTACATATGGAGTTTTATACAGAATCTTATTTGTGCTGTCAGTTTCGCCAGCACTGTTGCTTGAAGATATTAGATTATAGTAATTCCATTGTAAAGACAAATGGCATGCACCTACTTTATTACGAACACAAATATCTGTTGTTTTTTTCCCATTTATTTTAATGATATGCTGTTTAGAGTCTAGGTTAGAAAATAACATGCCATACTGTACTGCTTATACCTATCAACTACTCACTGCTAATTACTATATATATTTGAGTATTATTTTAAATATATTGCTTGTATTGCTTAAAGTAAAAAAAAAGTATACAGATAAGGAAATTCTTAAAACTAAAAGGTCAAATTATTAACGTACGGCTTAAACAAAATCAGATTAGACACATAATTTATTCCAGTTTTAACTGATTATCAAAAGTTATTAATCCCAGTATTATCTAACATTCATAATTAAGATTATAATTATTAGAAGAGAAATATCAGTTGATAATTTTCATAAAGACAAATTTTTACTGCTTCTCAGAAAATTGCATGAAAACCAAACATCATAAAACGCTGAGACCAGAGGGAAAAAAAATGTTATTCTTTTTTCAACACAAGTGAAGACAGCCAGCAATATGTCATGAAATAAGCTATGCAGTCAGCCAGCACACATGATTGCACAAGGTATGGCAGACAGCCAGAAATAGCAGAGAAGATGCAGCATGAATAGCATTTAGGGAAATTGCTTGGTGGTTTTACAGCTTACACTTTCATCTTTAGTTTAACATGTTTTCACAGTATGCATAAAGATTGATTTATCTTAATTTTCCTGATAAAATCAGTTCTCATAAATTATTAAAATAGTCTTAAATGTGATTAAAATACCTACAAAAACATTGTCAGACTCAGAAGAGCATAAATAATGAGGGGCATGATATATTCTTTCCCTTGAATAAAACTCCGCTTGGAAAATAAAAATAAAAATAAAAAAAATCATACTTTATGATGTCTGCCATAGAGATAATGTTTTGAAGTAGAAGAGCAGTTGTTACCGTGTGCTTACCGAGGTTGAGCAAAAAGATTGTAAAGCTTAATGAAGTCGGTGACACAAGCAGGCCACGGCATAAATATCAAGAAATACATGTGCAGGCAATTGAGCCCTTGGTTAACTTGCAATAATACTGATTATTAATCACAATAAATTCTACCTATAAATTTGTAACTCAGTATTCTTCTTCTAGCACAGCACATTTTTACATTAGTCCTGCTAGCTGACCTTAGTATCCATTGTATTATTGCATACAGTAGGTTGTGGTGGGATGAAGAGTTCAGTGAACAGGAAAATTCAGCAGCTTTCATTGCCAGTGTGACAGGTTACTTTATTACAGTGCCTTTCACAGCAATTTAGCAGTTACCCCGGTAACGGATACAGAGATGTAATGGGATCACAGGCATTAGAGAGCAGGGAATGCCAGCACCAAGAGCAGACCATCTGCTGGCTTATGCTCTCAAGGCTGTTTGCTCACTAAGAGCTTCTTGACAAGGACTCTACTTTTATGTAAATGAAGCAGGTTAAACCACAGGCCTGTCCCATTAAGCAATACACTGGTGATTTGTCTTTCTAATTCTATTGAAATAATAATGAGGATTTGCTCCTGATTAATTAACTAACCTTTTGGTGAAAAAATAGATAACAAAATTTCTGCCTATTCTCAAGACAATGAGAAATGTATTTTCACAACGACAGAAAAGGAAATTTCTATCTGATTTGTATCTTTATTTATAGATACCACAATATACTGCACAATTTCACACTTCCTTTAAATTTACACATAACAAAATATTGTTTTATTTTAATTTCATTTTACAAGACTGGCCGCAGTCACTCATTCATCTGCCCATTTCCCCATTTGCAGCAGGAATATTTCATACAGAATTTTAAATAATGCTATTATTTTTGAAAGGAATGTAGCACTGGATGTCAAAAGCAAAGCATGTCACATAAATATGTGAGTATGAGATATTTACATAAAGATACTATCACCCAGAGTGACAATTAGGACAGAGAGCCTTCTAAGTAATGCACTAATGCAAGAGTTCCAGTTCACTCTGGTAAAATATTGACATAATGATTTGAAATACTGCTTTAAAACACATCAGATTTACTACATGACCTAAAACCTCTTTATTAGAAATGTAAAAGCAAATCCTTTACACCACTGTTGTTTTACTTTATTATACAACTAAAAGCACTTAACAGAATCATCAGTGTTTATCAAGTAAATATTTACAAAAAAATGAAACTGAAAAATGGATTTAAAAGCCAATATTTCAAACTAGCAGGAAATAGGCAAGCAAAGAAAAATAATTTGGTGAAAAATTATTCTTTATGATTTATAAAAACAACAAATGGTGCTGAGCTCGATTATGCCAGTTCAATTGCTGACAACACCCTTTACCCTTTACCTACATTGTAATTTCTTTCAAAAGCAGTCACATGGGTGCAGCTTATGGATTTCAAGATATAAAAAAATATATATATTGCCTATTCCAACATCTGGTTTCGAAAAAGATGAATGAGATCAAGATGACATCAAATTGGTGGCTGAAGTGAATAAAGACATTAATATTTTAATGCCTGCATCAGCCTCTGATGTCCAACAAAATTTATGGTTACAGTTTCTGGTTAAGGCTGCGATAAGATTGACTTCTTGGCAAAATAAATGCTGAGCATGTTTCACAGATACAGGTACAGGCAAATCTATTAGCATTCATACTTTATCTGGACCCATCACCAAGCCCTTACTGATACATGTTATTTTATGAAATTCACATTTTTGAAGTTTATAAATTATTTGTTCTGAGCCTCCATAACACTTTTTTTTATATGCCCGCCATGCATCTTAAAGTCCAAGTATAAAAGTCAATATCGTGTCTACATAAATTGATACAAAGTTGCAGAGTGCAGCCATAAAAAAGTCATTAACAAATGACTGGTAATCAAGGAGCAATAGGCAAGCTATAGGTCATGAATAAAATATTTATAGTGCCTGCAGGTAGTACATTGCCTTTTTCCACTTACCTCCTTCATGTGTTTGAAAGTGGTTTTATGCGACATAATGACCCAACTTAGTGTAAACAAGTGTATTAAATAGTGGGCTTACATCCTTTGTTTGGTGAGGGAGCACCTACACGGACTGGACAATTGTTTTTATACTGTTATTTTGTTTTAGGCTTTGAAATATACACATGGTTTAAGATAATCATCATTTTCATTACGAATAAAGAACCTAGCTCTGACTAAATTACTGGAACATATACAGTATAAGTGTTACTCTTAGTATACTTTTCCATGGATTTGTGTCTGGGACAGACAAGGAATATAAAAACCCCTTGAGCACCAGCCAATAAATGTATAGGAAAGCAATATAGTGTTACGAGAGAGGTTGAGCGCATGAACAGATAGAGCGCATTGCCGTACCCACCACACAACGAACCACCACGGGATCCCAAATTTGAACCCAAATTAATGCAGAATGTAGCTGCTAGGATGTGCACTGGTACTAAGAAAAAGCATTGAATTTAGTCAGTTTTAGCCACTTTCTATTGGCTTCCTATGAGGTACAGAATTCAGTTTAAGCTTTTTCTCTTGGTTTACAATGCTTTGCATGGTCTGATTCCCTGTTATCATATGGAGGTACTTTTTTCAAATCAACCTCAAGGTCTTTAAGGTCTTTTGGACAATCAGTTCTGACTATTCCACATTCTTGTTTGAAATTAAATGACGATTTTCCAGTAGGTGCCAATGGCTTTGGAACAGTCTACCTTTGTTTATTAGAACCGTTACTTCTGTTTGTGTCTTTAAGGCCCAACTCAAGACCTGTTTGTTTTCTAAGGGTTTTTGTGTTCGTGAGACATTTGTTTTTTATTAATTAATGTGTTTTGTTTGCATGCGCTTTGATTATTTTACTTTTTTTGCTTTTAATTGTAATTTTAGATTGCTATATATGATTATGCTGCACGGCACTTTGCTTAAACACTGGTTATTTAAAGGTGCTAAAAAAATTAATTGACATTGACATGTGCTTTGAAAATTTCTTAAGCACTTAATTTCCACTTCTTTTTGTTCATAGCTTTTCCCAAGTGCTGCATCATATTATGTGCTCAATTTTTATTATCAATATTTTTTTCAGTTATGAATGCAGCAATTGTTTAGATTCTGTCACAGTTTTATTTTTTCTGAGTGCTGCCACGTTGAATTGCTATTCTTACAACACAGTGTTGATTGCTACAAAGCACATCTCCAGAAATGCAGTAATTAACATATGGTAGCAGAGCATCAGACACATCATTATCTAAGTTCACAGATTTCTTTAAAAACTATCTTCTGTGCATTTGTGTTTAGTCTTTCTGCTTTAGATTCTCTGGTTCCTGATTATTCGCTTTTGTCTTCTTAGTACAATTCTTTAATTAGAGTTTTGTTAGCACCATACCATAGGACAGAGCTCTGGTTTTGACTTTGGCTTTGGTTAATATTTCCTTTCCCTTTCATCCCCATTTCTCAATTAACCTTTCCTTGTGAAAAGCATAACATATTGGCTTTGTTGTTATTAAACCTAAGCCTTTTACTTACTAAAAACATGCAGTATATAAAATCAGACTGTTAAATAGGCATTGTAACTGTTAAACAACCATTCCAATAAACCACTCTCAGTGATGGAAACCAAGACCAAATACAACATTTGAGCCAGCATACTAGTCACCAGTTCAACAGTCTCCCAATATAGTTTGGGACTTTAACCAAGGGTACCCAACAACTTTCAGATGAATGTGGCGATCTACTACCAAAAATAGTATGTTTCCTGTGTAAATCTCCATTAAGAAAGTACAGTGTTTAGCAAATCCTGAGGCAATGGGTGCATAATCATTAGCTAGCACATAAAGATATCCAGAGACACTAATTGTGAAATAATAAAGACAGTAATTTTCAACTGAATCAACCAAAAAGTCTAAGTAAATTGGTATGAGGCTGTGAATTACAAAGAAAGCAGAGTTGAAAATTTTTGTATAGGTGACCTGACCTGAACTTCCACTTAAAAAAGTAGGTCTATAATCAAACATTATGCCCTGAGTTTCTGAACAGTTATATTTCTATAATTATTACAATTGTATGACATGATAATTATTGTTTTTCAGGCCTACTCTAGCTTTTTCCTGTTTAATCAGAATGGCTTCTTTGAGTTTAGAATTTAAACAATATGATTTCATACTGTATCTGCAGGAATTTATCCATTTTCTGTGTGTCTTTAAACTGGTTACCCCGCATTAAAGCAAAGTTGTTACAAGTGTTGTTCACATTATGGCTACCTATCTTATCATTTATGCTCTCAGACAATCCCCGCTAAAAGAAGTGATTACATCTGGCCGATACTATCTCCCCTCAGACATCCCCAACACATTCAGCTTCTTTACTCAAAGAGTTGTGGGACTCTGGAACAAACTACCAAGACATATAATTAAAGCAGAAACCTTGACAACCTTTAAGAAGACTCTAGATGAGAACTTTTTGGACAGCTTAGCTTTTAGCTAAACAAATGAGTTTGATGAGTTAAATGATAATAATATTTTATAATATTAATAATTTGTCAGATTTCTTATGTTCTTTTTTTATGCTTTGGTCTTTTTACTGTTTTATATAACTTTAATTCTGCTGAATAACATAATACGTTTTTAGCAACATACAATCTGTCATGTGTCACGCAAACGCGATTAGGAGACAGTCGACAAATTCCATGGCGAGTAGATTGTCGAAAGACAGAGGGCTAAAAAAGAGTACTGACCTTTCTCTCTCTTTTTCCACAGAAGCAAAGAAGAAAAGTAAACCTTCGTATTGCGGAGCCAAAATGGCCGAATTGTCTTTCCGACCTTCATTGAAGGCATCACGAAGAATTCAGAAACAAGATGTCACTTCCCCCTTTTAATTTCCTGTAGCTATTTCTGTTTCTGTATAAATACCCCCCTTTTTACTATATGAGTTGTCAAATGCTTGGTTGAACCTTTTTTGCTTCAGCAATTTTTGACCTGTCCGTTGGACATCATACGGGTCGGTTCCCCAAAACTTTATTTGGCTGGCTGTCAAATTTTCTTTTCTTACAGTTGCCGTAGTCGGCAGGATCATTGTTCTGGTACCATGTTGAGGAACAAGACCTGAATACCGTCCTGGGTACGATCATGGCAGAATTTGGGACGGTCAAGTTACAGCTGGGACAAACTAGGACCCAGTTAGCAGAAGCAGAGGCTTGCGCAGCAACTGTGGTAAGGTTGGAAACTGCTTAGTGTCTACCCCCTCAATTAACTTATCTCACAGAGGGGGACAATGTAGAGTCTTACTTTCTGATTTTCGAGTGCACGGTCCGGCGCAATGCATGGCCGAGATCAGAGTGGGCGTACATACTAGCGCCGTATTTGAAAGGGGAGGTGCAGAGGGCCTATTACGACCTGACTGAGGAGCAGGCCACCAAGTACACCACCCTCAAGTTAGAGGTGTTCAAGCACTATGGCGTATTGGTGGCTCAGCAGGTGAGGGACTGGCGTGAGTGGCAGTTTGACCCCGAGAGGGCTATAAGAACGCAGGCCTTCGAGGTCTGGAGTAAGCTGGGGCACTGGCTACGGCCCGATGTCAATTCTGCCCAGCAAGTGGTTGAGCAGCTGGCCTGTGAGACCTTTGTAACTGCCCTCCCATATAATCTCTCCCAGCAGGTTCGCCGGCAGAACTACACTACCATGGACACCCTGATTGAAGTGGTGGAAAGCCACTGGGCGGTCTGTAAATCAGAAGAGTTGGATGGGTCTTCACACCAAACTAGACAGGTACGTGCTGCAGCCCCTGAGCCCATCTGACAAACCACAGATGCTCCGACTAAGAGAAGAGAGAAGACCTACAGTCCCCTCCACTGTTTCAAGTGTGGGGGGATTGGACATATATTCCCATCCTGCCCAGTCGAACCGATGGATTGTTCACACGGCAAGGGAGAAAGGTACCCTGGTGAAATCTTTATCTCTTCCTCATACGGGTGTTGTTTTGGTGAATGGTCACAGGGTAACCGCAATGTTTGACTCGGGGTGTAACATCTCCATTGTTGCTCGCCCCTTGGTTCTACCACGACAATGGCTACAATTTTTTTTTTGTTTTGTTCTTTATTTCACCTTATATAATTTCTTGTATTAGGAATTTGTTAGTTTTCGCATACCCCTTGGGGTCAGAGCGCAGGGTCAGCCATTGTACAGCGCCCCTAGAACAATTGAAGGTTAAGGGCCTTGCTCAAGGGCCCAGCAGAGTAGGATCTCTTTTTGGCAGTGACGGGGATTCAAACTGGCAACCTTTGGGATACCAGCGCAGATCCTTAGCCTCAGAGTCACCACTAACTTAACTAACTTAAGACCAGTCTGAGATGTATACGTTTCTATAAATCCGCCTCATGTGTAGTTATGGTCGATGGCTCTATGACTTGCCTGGTTGTTGCCATACTACCTAACCCACCTTATCCCGTAATATAAGGGCGGGACTGGTATGATAGCATAAGCAGTAAGAACACAATACCTGTATCTAAGCTAACACTGGTCCGACTGTCTCCATGCCGTGCTCAGCAAGTCCTAAGTGTCATACGTCGACTCAGTGTGATGAGGCAGAAGAGTGGCCTCAACCCCCTGAAGCCCCGCCCACTGAGGTAGACACGGATCCCATACAGGAAATGGCTTCTCAGTTTCGAAGCACACCATCCTCCTTTAAGTGGGAGCAATGGAGTGATGATTTATTCAAAAATGCTAGAAATGTGGTAGTCTCAGTTAACGGACACACGTCCACCAATCCCAATCCACGATTGCCTTACTTCGTCCTAGAAAATGAACTCTTGTACCGAGTGGCAGAGCATGAGGGAGAACTGAGGAAATTACTGCTGATTCTGCATACCTTCAGGTGGCAGGTGTGCAAATTAGCCCATTCCCAGCTACTAGGAGCCCACTTGGGCACCGAGAAAACTCTTGAACGTATTAAGTTACGTTTCTATTGGCTGGGAATAAATGAGGAGGTTTGGCCCTTTTGTGCTTTGTGCCCGGAGTGTCAGCTGCACCAAATTCCCTGCCGAGACTGTGCTCCTCTTGTTCCCCTTCCCTTAACTGACATATCATTTGAGCGGATCGGAGTCGATCTAGTGGGCCCCCTCGAACCCTCCGCTCGTGGCCATAAATACATTCTGATCATTGTAGATTATGCCACACGGTATTCAGATGCTGTCCCCTTGCGTTCAGCGAATACAAAAAATATCGCACGGGAACTAGTAGGGTTGTTTGCTAGGGTTGGGATCCCCAAAGACATCTTAACGGACCAAGGAACTCCCTTCACCTCAGAGACGTTCAGGGAAGTGGCCAAGTTACTTAGAAAACGGTGTCTGAAAACCTCGGTCTATCACCTGCAGACAGATGTATTGGTAGAACAATTAAATCAGACCTTGAAGCAGATGCTACGCAAGATAGTTAGTGAGGATGGAAGGAACTGGGATCAGTTACTCCCCCTCGTCCTTTTTGCTTATTGGGAAGTCCCTCAGGCCTCTATTGGGTTCTCTCCTTTTGAGTTACTGTATGGAAGACAACCACGAGGTCTCCTTGACATCTTAAAAGAAGGATGGGAGGAAGAAGCCATTCCCTCCTCTAATATATTAGAGTATATCACGCAGTTACGCGATAGATTGGCCAAAATCAGACCGGTCTTAAAAGAATACTTAGAGCGGGCGTAAACAACGAAGGCGCGGTGCTATAACAAAACACGACCCTCCGGGAATTCCACCTGGGTGATCGCATTATGGTGCTCATACCCTCGTCACACTCTAAATTATTGGCTCATTGGCAAAGGCCATACGAAGTCAAGGAGCGTAAAGGGCTTGTCGAAGATTGGGTCAAACAACCCAATCGTCGACCGAGCAAGCAGGTATATCACATAAATCTTTTGAAGCCGTGGAAGGACAGGGAAGCTAACCCTATCTCCGACCAGCCCTGCTCCCCTTTTGCAGACCATCCCCACCTTAACTTCGGTCCAAATTTGTCCTGGAAATAACGACAGGAGCTGGAATCAGCCATCCTCTCTGTGACAGGGGTAGTTAATGAGCAACCCGGCCACACTGTCCTGGTTGAACACAACATCATTACAGACCCGGGGGTGGTTGTACGAGAGAGACCCTATAGGCTTCCTGAGGCGAAACAGGTGGAAGTGGAGCTGGAAATCAGATGAATGCCGGAAATGGGAGTGATTGAACCAAGCTACAGCCCATGGTCCAGTCCTGTTATTCTGATTCCCAAACCTGTTGGGTCCTGGAGGTTTTGTAACAACTTCTGACGCCTCAATCAGGTCTCCAAATTTGACGCCTACCTGATGCCTCGAGTGGATGATTTGTTGGAGAGGATCGGTATCGCTCAATATATAACTACTCTTGATATGATAAAGGGGTACTGGCAAATTCCCTTAGCAGCCTCCGCCAGAGAAAAAAACACTTTTAGTGCACCTAGCGGACAATGGCAGTATAAGGTACTCCCATTTGGCTTGCACGGAGCACCAGCGACTTTCCAACATCTGGTGGACACTCTGTTATGGCCCCACCAGGCCTACAGTGCTGCCTACATGGATGATGTCATCATCTTTTCCAACACCTGGGAAGAACATATACTGTGGGTGACACCGGTACTTTCGTATCAATCCAAAAAAATTTTATTTCGGATTAAGAGAAGCCAAATATTTGGGCTACCTAGTGGGTAGGGGTACTGTAAAGCCACAGTGTTCAAAAGTTGAAGCCATTCTCAAATGGTCCCGTCCAATTACCAAGAAGCAGATACAGGCATTTTTGTGATTAGCGGGTTACTACCATTGGTTTGTCCCGCGATTCTCAGAGATGGCTACGCCCTTAACAAATCTGATGAAGAAAACGGCACCCATGAAAGTGATTTGGGACGACGCTACTGAGACAGCATTTAGTGACTTGTAAACGGCCCTGACATCAGCACTGGTTTCAAGAACACCTAATTTTTCTGTTCCTTTTATTCTCCAGACTGATGCATCGGACACCAGACTCGGAGTTGTGTTGAGCCAATACATTGATGGTGCTGAACACTCAGTTATAATATTGCACAAACTGAGCCACTTTATAAAGCGCATATTTACATATGATGACGATATCATTTTTAAGATGAAATGCAGCAAAATATGTTTATTATATTATACAGATAAAACTTTAACTTCATTTAAATAATCTATATTGTTAATAATTAAACATGTGAGGACACGGTGTCGCAGCGCTAGCAAGGAGCTGCCGCTCTGTTCACGGATTGCAGCGCGAGGCAGGAACATTCTTGCTGGGGCTGGTGCGACATTGGAAGGAAAGATGGATAGAATAATTAAACATGTACTACAAAAATATTTCAATGTTCCTTAAATGTTTTGAAGAAACGGCATTCTCAGCTTACAGATGGCTTAACGTCTATAGAGCTGATTGTGTGGCGATTGGGTGTTTGGAGAAAGAAAAGTAAGGACAGGAATTGGGGGTTAGTATGTTTGAAAGAGACAGTACTGCTGCAATAAATTACTTCATCGAAGGTCGCGCATGGCACAGCAAGCATCTTGCATGAGGCATGAACAATCACTGCGCCACCGTGTTGCCATGTTTAATAACATGCTTTAACTCCTATCATCATGAAAATGATATCAAGTATACATCTCAGTATTTTAATTATTCAGAGAGCTGTAATATCACAAATGTAATGGATTCTGTGTCCTGTTAGAGGAAGAGAAAGCCCGCTTAAGAAGCACATAGTGATTCACACTCATAGAGCACATAGAAGATCAAATACAAAACAAAGCATTTAACGTGCTACTTTAGTTACGATGAGATTTGAAAAACTAGTAAATTAAATGATTTTAAGATGAAGTTTATGATGTTCTACTTTAATGACAAAATAAACTATGTGATTAAAGTGGAAATTTCGAGATTAAAGTTGATATTTCGTGCTTTTTTCCTACTGTGTGCCTTTCGAGTTTCTTTGACACTTTATGTCACTCGATCAACTTCCTTTTCTTCAATGTAAGGTTATAAAAGGTTATATATATAAAGGTTACAAAGTTAAGTTAAGCAAAGTTAGAAAAAGTTAGAAGTCAACAGTAAAATTATAAAAACAATCACTGAGCTGTGGGTGGCATCTTGTCCATGTCTAATTTGATGATCATTATGCAGCTCTAGAATCTAACCAGACAATCCTGAATATAATACAATTCAACTTATTTTTGAATAGTGCTATTCACTGAGTGCCGGTGCAGAGTGCTGTGAACAATTCTCAGTTCAAATACAAATACAGATGACACACATATAAATGCAGATGTATTAAAACACACAAAGAACAAGACAGAACTGATTAAACATAAATGGAAACCAACACTATCTATTCATTAATTAAGTGATGAACTATGGCCACTTGACAGCAGTGGAGATTCAAGCTGTACAATAGAAAGTCAATAATAAAGTCACAGTGTCTGGAATAAACAAAAATTCACTGTTCTCTTCCCACAAACACAATCTGAATAATAAGTAGATGATTCCTTTTTTTGTATAAATATTGCTATAACGTATTTAAAATAGTTTAAAAATGGTAGAATTATTATTCTCAACCTCAATAGCTGTTCCTGTTCCTGTTCCTGATCATACGATTTTGAAATGTGTTTACCCTGTTAGTCCCATTTCTTGTTAGTATTTAACAGGTGTAACCAGTTAATTTTGTTCCATTCGAAACAGTAAAAAGATTTGAAATGTGCCCGCATAACAATCTTAGCTTTGTTTTGGCTTTGAAGAACAGCTTTTGAATGATTATTTTTTGGCTTGTAATAAACATGTATTCTTTATCTCTGTTGCTCAGACCCCTCGAATGTCAATTGGAATAAATGTGCATGTACTTGTATAAGCTTTTATAGAGACTAGCAACCAGCATTAAGTGTAAAGTCATGTGACATTATAAATTCAACTGCTCAGTTTTTTTGTTTGGCAATTTCTTCAGTGGATCTAAGTATGTGTAAACCTCAATCAAATAACTTTAGAAGAACATTGTAAGATAAACTGTCCTGAGAATGTCCTGATTTCTCAGTTTTTTTTATTTTTAATAAATTTGCAAAAACCTCAAGTAAATTTTTTTCACGTTGTCATTATGGGGTGTTGTGTGCAGAATTCTGAGGAAAAAAATGAATTTAATCCATTTTGGAATAAGGCTGTAACATAACAAAATGTGGAAAAAGTGATGCGCTGTGAATACTTTCCAGATGCACTGTATAAAACGTACTGAATGCATTAAGTAAATGTTAAGTTTAAGTAGAGACATGGCACAACCTTTAAGTATCAAAAGTTTAACAAGAAAATGTTTATAGAGGAAACATTTTTTCTTTTTTGCCTTTCATCCTATATTTTTCTGTGAACTGTGTTGCTTTGAATTTTCACTAAACCTTTTTAAAAACTAACTTTATAGGACTGTGAAATTTTGTTTGTTATACAGTAAACTCATACTGGATCTAACATCGCCAACTCGGTAGCTGCTTGATTTGGAGAACCTAGGAAAGATGCAGCTATAGAAACATTGATAATAATTTGGATTTTAAGATTCTCACATGTGTGCTTAAAAAGTTTGATTGACAGCTTGTTTCAGACTGGTGCCAATTTGTCTTTAATTGCAGTTTGTTTACATTTGTTAGCTCAGTTTTGCATTGGCTTGAGGCTGAAATCTGTGGATGTCGCCAAAACAAAAGGTAAGAAGAAAAGAGCTGCTTGCACACTGCATAGGCAGGGACCCAAAATAAACAGAGAATGTTACAGCAGACCTTATTTCATTGCAGCTTTGATTGAGTTGAATTTGTACCAACAAGCTGAAAGCTTTTGCCTTTGAGCAATGAGTGCAATTTTGCCTTTGGAACATCTATTTGCACATAGCTTGTTAATATGCCCAATTTTAAAGATACATCTTTTGGCATTTAATTTTATAATTACTTCTCATTTGTTATCTGTGGTACACATAATTTTTTGCCACTTTCTATAAGAACATAAGAAATCAGGCACTTCTACTCAGCTAGCTTGTCCAATTACCTCATGTAGATATTTTTTGAAAGCCATTACACAATCAACTCCCGTGACTCAGTATTTTACTCCATTTTCTGAATAACCTTTCTGTTCATGGTGCTTCTTGAATTCCTTCTATCCTGCACTTTTCTCCAATTTCCACTGATATCCTGAAGTAAATGATTCACTGTTTAACCAGCAGTGAGAAGTACAGTTGTAGAATGTTCAAAAGGATGAGGAGTCGATACCTATCCAGTGTTTATTGCTTCACTTCAGCACGGCAGGGTGAATCACAGCAATCTCACAGCTGCTCCCTGCAGCCCAGTTATAACAAAGATTGCACTGGTGAATGTACGATCCTTAAATAATAAAACATTTATTTTGAATGACTTTTTTACATCCTGCAGACTGGATTTACTTTATATGACTGAGACATGGATGGCTTTTGGAGATTCCAGTCCTTTTACAGAACTTTTACCAACAGACTGTTTTTAATATAATACACCAAGAATATTGGATCGAGGAGGTGGAGTTGCCTCCATCTTCAGAAAAAACATTAACTGCTGGCAATTGCCATGGATTATGTATTCTAGCTTTGAATTAAATATATCTGAGCTGGAAAAAACTAACCCTGTAGTTTGTGCAGTGATTTACAGCCCACCAAAATATCATAAGGATGTTATAAATGATTTTTCTGACATTTTATCTGGTCTTGATGATTGTGTTCTTATTGTGGGGGATTTCAATATTCACACGTGTTGTCCTAATAAGCCATTTGTTAGTGACTTTTTTAAATCTCATTGATTGTTTTAATTTAGTTCAGTTTGTTACTGGTCCTACGTGAAAATCAGTCCATACACTTTATTTGGTTCTTTGGTATGATCCTACTGTTCTTAATATGGATTTAAGTGATGCAGTTCTTTCCGATCATGTGCCTGTTTTATTTGAGGTTTCTATAAATTGTTATTTGCCTAAACTGTGTGCTCTTGCATGTTGCCAGCAGAGGATTATTTCTGTCATGGATATAGATTTTAGGGCTACTTTTGAAGATGCTGCGTTGTTGATGGATCCATCTTGTCATGATACTGAGAAGCTCATCTCTCTTTTTCTTTCATCCGGTTTAAAAATATTGGACACTGCTGCCCTTCTTAAATCCTGGCAACCTAATTTAAAATCTGAACCCTGGTTGACTGATACTACTCATTCAGCCAGACGAGAATGCAGGAGAGCTGAAAGGAAATGGAAGGAGGATAGGCTTCAGGTATCTTTTGATATTTTGAAGAGGAGCCATAACCCTGGTATGCTTTTTAACAAATACATTGCTGCCCTTAATTCTGCTCAGATTCATAAGCTAGACCCCTCCACTAAAACTCTTGCACTATTTTGTAAATAAGGTTAAAGTGATTAGCATGTGCCTTCCTCATATGATCCATCAATTCCCGTCTCTCCTTCAGCTTTGTTTACAAGGTTTGAGCCAGTGTCTCTCTCATTTATCCATCCATCATCCAACCTGCTATATCCTAACTACAGGGTCACGGGGGTCTGCTGGAGCCAATCCCAGCCAACACAGGGTGCAAGGCAGGAAACAAACCCTGGGCAGGGTGCCAGGCCACCACAGGGCACACACACACATCAAGCACACACTAGGGACAATTTAGGATCGCCAATGCACCTAACCTGCACGTCTTTAGATTGTGGGAGGAAACCGGAGTACCCGGAGGAAACCCACGCAGACACAGGGAGAACATATAAACTCCATGCAGAGAGGACCCGGGATGTGATCTCAGGTCTCCTAACTGCGAGGCAGCAGCACTACCCACTGCGCCACTGTGCCGCCCGTCTCTCATTTATTTATAGTATAATTAGTCATATGAAAGTAACTGCTGGTCCTACTGATGTTGTTCCTCCTCATCTTATTTTAGATAGTTTTGAGAATATTGGTCCAAATATTCAAGCTATCATGAATAGACATTTGCCTTTAGGCACTGTTTCTAATCAGTTTAAGCATGCATTAGTACAACCAATTATTAAAAAACATATATCTGATCCTTCCATTTTTAGACCTACAGTACTTCTAAACTTCCATACCCTCAGCTTTAAAGCCTTTCATTGTACACAGTCTGCCCTTTTAAGTTTTAAATGATCTTCTTTTAATTATTGACTCTGGTGATTCTGCTATCCTTTTTCTTTTAGACCTTTTAGACCCAACAGCAGCCTGCAGATGATCATACCATATTGACCTCTCGTTTGGAGAATTATGTTGGCCTTAAGGGATTTGCACAAGACTGGTTTAAATCATACCTGTTGTAGGAAAAAAAATTCTCAAAAGACACAAAAAAGATTTGGGGAATTGTCCCCTGATAATGTCCAGCGATCTTGCACAAAAACAATAGTAAAATTTTGATCAAAATCATAACATTTGATAATACACAGTAGTGGAAGGTAAGTATTTATAGAAATGGCGAACGGAAGGAAGTAGTAGTGGAAATGACGTCATAACTGGGAGACAGAAATGACGTCATCAGGAGGCAACCAGAAGTGGTGTTGGCTGAAGTGATGTCATCAGAAGTGACATCATCAGGTTGTGTCGGAAGTGGAATTGAATAGGAGCGATTTTGGGTATAAGGGACTGTTGATTGTGAGTGAATTAGTTTATGGTTTTTCTTCGACAACTCTGGTGAAAGAAGGAGAGAGGCATTAATACCTGATATTAGCCTCTTGTTTCGTGATAGTTCACTCACCTCAGGGCTTGTTGGCTACCTCCTAAGCGCACGTGTGCGACACTGTGTAATAGAAGTTTTTCTGTTACCATCAGTGATTGTACGGCATCTTCAGCAGTGTTTATTTGTGACATTCCCCAGGATTCAATCTAAACTACAAAAATAATAATCAGGTAAAATTGTTGTTAGATTGTTTGGAAGACATTAAAGCATAGATGTCCATAAATTTCTTAAATTTTAATGAGAATAAAATAGAGGTTCATATATTTTGTCCAATTGGGCTTTCAATGTTCCTTCCTTTTTAGTCTTGGCCCATTGGAACCTTTTGTGAAGATGTCCCTTAAGAGCATGGGAGTAATCATGGATGGAGATTTTAAAATTTATAGCCGAATTAATGTGGTTATTAAGTCTAGTTTCTTCCACCTAAGACTCCTATCCAAGGTAAAGGATTTTTTTTTCTTTTGAGCATTTTGAGAAAGTCATACGTGATTTTATCTCATCACACCTTGACTATTGTAATGCCCTTTATTTTTTGGTTAGTCAGGCTTCTCTCTCCTGCCTCCAACTGGTTCAGAATACTGCTGCTCATCTTTTAACTGGGTCTAAAAGACATCATATTACCCCAATACTTAAGGCATTACATTTGCTTCCTATTAAGTATAGGATTAATTTTAAGATTCTTACAATTACCGTTGAAATGTTAAAAGCTCTGGCCCCTGGCTACTTATTTGACCTGATTAGCCCCCACATTCCCGCTAGGTCTCTGAGATCCATTGACCAGAACTTGCTGACAAAAGAAAAAGAAATACTAAAACTGAGAGGCGACTGGTGTTTTCTGTCATGGCTCTGAAATTATGAAAAGAGTTACCTTTAAATTTTAGGATTGCTCCATCATTATTGATTTTTAAATCTCACCTCAAAACTCATTTTTACTGTTTGGCTTTTAATTCACCGTGAGAGTTGATTGTCCTCATTTGTGCTGTTTTAATTTTTCTATTCGTTTCTGTCGTTACTTTTTAATAATCCCACAGGGGAGGCACAAGCCAATGTGTTTCTTCGTGCCGTTCCCAAGCCCGGATAAATGGGGAGGGTTATGTCAGATAGGGCATCCGGTGTAAAATTTTGCCAAATCAATATCCGGACAACAATACAAATTTCCATACAGGATTGGTCGAGCCTCGGATTAACAACGACTGCCACCAGTACTATTAGCCAACAGGATGCTGGCGGAAATTAGGCTACTGTTGGCTGAAGAAGGAGAAGAAGAGGGGGGAGACGTGTTCGGAGGTAGGAGGAGAGTAGGAAGGTAAAGAGAGTGGAACTGAGGGTAGGAACTTTGAATGTTGGTAGTATGACTGGTAAGGGGGGAGAGAGTTAGCCGATATCATGGAGAGAAGGAATGTTAATATATTGTGCGCTCAAGAAAATTAAATAAAAGGGGAGTAAGGCCAAGTTGATTCAAATTGTTCTATCATGGTGTGGATGGGAGGAGAAATGGGATAGGAGTTATTCTGAAGGAACAGTATGTCAAGAGTGTTTTGGAAGTGAAAAGAGTGTCAGACAGAGTAATGATTATGAAGCTGGAAATTGGAGGTGTGATAATGAATGTTGCTAGTGCATTTGCCCCCCAAGTTGGGTGTGCAGTGGATGAGAAAGAAGATTTTTGGAGTGAGTTGGATGAAGTAATGAACAGTGTACCCAAGGGACAGAAAGTGGTGATTGGAGTGGATTTCAATGGACATGCTGGTGAAGGGAACAGAGGAGACAAAGAGGTGATGAATAGGTATGGTGTCAAGGAGAGGAATGAAGGTCAGATGATAGTAGATTTTGCGAAAAGGATGGACATGGCTGTAGGGAATATGTATTTTAAGAAGAGGGAGGAACATAGGGTTACGTACAAGAGTGGAGGAAGATGCACACAGGTAGATTACATCCTCTGCGGAAGAGTCAGTCTGAAGGAGATTGAAGACTACAAAGTGGTGGTAGGGGAAAGTGTAGTTAAGCAGCACAGGATGGTGGTCTGTAGGATGACGTTGGAGATCAAGAAGAGGAAGAGAGGGAGGGCAGAGGCAAGGATCAAATGGTGGAAGTTGAAAAAGGAAGACTGCAAGGTTGAGTTTATGGAGAAGATGAGACAGGCACTGGGTGGCACTGAAGAGTCACCAGACAGCTGGGAAACTACAGCAGATGTAGTAAGGGTGACAGCAAGAAGGGTGCTTGGCGTGACATCTGGAGAGAGGAACCAGGAAAATGAAACCTGGAGGTGGAATCGGGAAGTACAGGAGAGTATACAGTGGAAGAGGATGGAAAAGAAGAAGTGGGATAGTTAGAGAGATGCAAAAGTAGACAAGAGTACAAAGAGATAAGGCACAAGGTGAAGAGAGAGGTGGCGAAGGCTAAAGAAAAGGCGACTGATGAGTTGTATGAGAGGTTGGACACTAAAGAGGGAGAAAAGGACCTGTACCAATTGCCTAGACAGAGGGACCTAGCTGGGAAAGATGTGCAACAAGTTAGGGTGATAAAGGATAAGGATGGAAATGTACTCACAAGCAAGGAGAGTATGTTGAGCAGATGGAAAGAGTACTTTGAGAGGCTTATGAATGAAGAGAATGAGAAAGAGAGAAGGTTGGATGATGTGGAAATGTTGAATCAGGAAGTGTAATGGATTAGCAAAGAGGAAGTAAGGACAACTATGAAGAGGATGAAAAATGGAAAGGCCGTTTAGGAGAGATGGTTGTGGAGTTTTTAACCAGATTGTTTAAAGGAATCTTGGAAAGTGAGAGGATGGCTGAGGAGTGGAGAAGAAGTGTATTGGTGCCGATATTTAAGGATAAGGGGTATGTGAAGGACTGTAGTAACTACAGGGGGATAAAATTGATGAACCACAGCATGAAGTTATGGGAAAGAGTAGTGGAAGCTAGGTTAAGAAGTGAGGTGATGATTAGTGAGCAGCAGTATGGTTTCATGCCAAGAGAGAGCACCACAGATGCGATGTTTGCTCTGAGAATGTTGATGAAGAAGTATAGAGAAGGCCAGAAGGAGTTGCATTGCATCTTTGTGGACCTGGAGAAAGCATATGACAGGGTGCCTCGAGAGGAGTTCTGGTATTGTATGAAGAAGTCAGGATTGGCAGAGAAGTACGTAAGAGTTATACAGAATATGTACGAGGGAAGAGTGACAGTGGTGAGGTCTACGATAGGAGTGACAAATGCATTTAAGGTGGAGGTGGGATTACATCAGGGATCGGCTCTAAGCCCTTTCTTATTTGCAATGGTGATGGACAGGTTGACAGACGAGATTAGGCAGGAGTCCACATGGACTATGATGTTTGCTGATGAGATTGTGATCTGTAGCGATAGTAGGGAGCAGGTTGAGGAGACCCTGGAGAAGTGGTGATATGCTCTAGAGAAGAGAGGAATGAAGGTCAGTAGGAACAAGACAGAATACTGTACATGTGTGTAAATGAGAGGGAGGTCAGGGGAATGGTGAGGATGCAAGTAGAGTTGGCAGAGGTGGATGACTTTAAATACTTGGGATCAACAGTACAGAGTAATGGGGATTGTGGAAGAGAGGTGAAAAGGAGAGTGCAGACAGGGTGGAATGGGTTGAGAAGAGTGTCAGGACAGATGGGTATCAGCAAGAGTGAAAGGGAAGGTCTACAGGACGGTAGTGAGACCAGCTATGTTATATGGGTTGGAGATGGTGGCACTGGCCAGAAAGCAGGAGACAGAGCTGGAGGTAGCATAGTTAAAGATGCTAAGATTTGCATTGGTTGTGATAAGGATGGACAGGATTAGAAATGAGTGCATTAGAGGGTCAGCTCAAGTTGGACGATTGGGAGACAAAGTGAGAGTGGTGAGATTGCGTTGGCTTGGACATGTGAAGAGGAGAGATGCTAAGTATATTGGGAGAAGGATAAGGATGGAGCTGCCAGTCAAGAGGAAAAGAGGAAGGCCTAAGAGAAGGTTTATGGATGTGGTGAGAGAGGACATGCAGGTGATGGGTGTAACAGAACAAGATGCAGAGAACAGAAAGATATGGAAAAAGATGACTCGCTGTGGCAACCCGTAATGGGAAGTTTCTGTCATTATTTTTTATATTTACTGGTTATTGTCCTTGTACAGCACTTTGGCCTCAACTATGTTGTTTTAAAGTGCTTTATAAATAAACGATTGATTGATTGATTGATTGATTGATTGATTGAATCAAACAGTCCTGCTCTCTTTCCACAACAGAATGGGAAACCATTTATATTCTGGATCTGGTGGACATGACAGAAAATGTAGTGCTGGGTGAAGACAAATTATCATTACTGTTCATCCTTCAGGTCAGCAGCTTCCAGTCTGTTGGTGAAAGTGATGGACATTTAACTTTTTTGGCTTCCCTAACAACCTCTTTCTTCACTTTATTTTAGTTTCATTAGACCTAGGTGAACACACTCTTGACTTAGCTAAATAAATTTCTGATTAAATCAACACCACAACCAAATAACATTGACTTATACACTTATACAGGTACATTACATTTTAAATTTGAAAATGTGTTTTCTATTTTGGGTTCTTACTTAAATATGTCTTGTTCACAGTTTTTTTTGTGTCCGAGTTATCTCAGATTTTAAAATTAATCACATAATATAAATTATTAATTGAAATTATAAAAGCACCTGAAATCAAATGTTAGGTTCCTAGTAGGATTTAAATTTTCAAATTATCATTTTTTTCTTTTTATACAGTATAAACTCATATAAATCTCTTTGTATTTTAAACAATATTTTTTGTTAATATCAAAGTTTCAGCTTGTTCTTTTTTGTGAATAAGTGATAAGGCAAAAATAACTTAATGTGTCTAGTGTCATGGAGAATAATCATAATGACAGTTTTTATCAGTATCCCGCTGTTAGATGCAACTTGCATGCTACTTATTTTTCCTCAGCAGGAAATTCTCTCCTTTTGATCCACTTTTCCTTAATTAAACCATTCAAGGGGAAAGAACTGCAATCAATACAACAAAAGAATTACATTTTAATGACTTTATCATCCACTTAAATATCCTTTTTTTTAGTTATCTCCTAAGCTTAAACAAAACATTGAAAAATCAGGGATGTACAGAACTTGTGCTTGGTTAATCCTAACCACCCCTTTATACCTGGACAAAGGCCCAAACTGTTACAAGATGAAAATAACATTAAACCATTATTTACACAGGAATGGCATTGAGAATAACACTGACTAATGAAAATAACAATAAGGTGTACTTAAAGGACCACTGCAGTCTTATACTATGTGAACATTTTACTCAGTTCTCCACATAAAAGTCATTTTTGTTGAGTGACTATTGTGACCACCCCAGTTTCACTGAGGACCCTTAAATAAACCAGGCCCCTAACTGAATTGGCTCCTATTAGTTTATTATCAAGAAGTTTCATAAAACAAAACAAAACATGTTTTGTATTTTCTATTATCACTTTTTCCTGCTTCCAAGGAAATGGGCAACTAGTTACATACTAAGTAAGCTAGAAGATATACAGTAGATTCAGAAAGTATTCAGAACCTTTCACTTTCTAAACACTTTATTGTGTTGTAGATTTTATTTTAAATGGATAAAGTTACCATTTTTGCCAATCAATCCACATTCAATAACCCCCAAAAACAAAAAGAAAACACGTTTTCAAAAAGGTTTGCAAATTTATTAAAAAATCAAAAACTGCCATTACATCTTCAAGTCTTCTCAGGTAAGTCTATACAAGCTTTCCACACCTGCGTCTGGGTGTTATTTCACATTCGTACTGACAGATGCTTTCAAACTCCATTAGACTGAATGAGAAGTATCTGTAAACTGCCATCATCAGGTTCCTCCATAGCTGTTCTATGGGGAATAATCTGGGCTTTGGCTGTGGTACTCAAGGAAACTCAGTCCTGAAGCCACACCATCATAGTCTTGGCTACATGCTTTGGGCCATTGTCATGCTGAAAGGTGAACCGTCACCCTAATATGAAGTCCAATGCATGCTGGAGCACGTCTTCTTCAACGACCACGGTGTTTGGCTGTATTCATCCCTCTCCTTTTCCCTGCTGCTGGAAAGCATCCCCATAACATGATTCTGTAACAACCAGGCTTCATTGTAGGGATGGTATTTAGGCAGGTAATAGATAGATAGATAGATAGATAGATAGATAGATAGATAGATAGATAGATAGATAGATAGATAGATAGATAGATAGATAGATAGATAGATAGATAGATAGATAGATAGATAGATAGATAGATAGATAGATAGATAGATAGATACTTTATTAATCCCAATGGGAAATTCACATTCTCCAGCAGCAGCATACTGATACAATAAATAATATTAAATTAAAGAATGATAATAATGCAGGTGAAAAACAGACAATAACTATGTATAATGTTAAATGTTAACGTTTACCTCCCCGGATGGAATTGAAGAGTCGCATAGTTTGGGGGAGGAACGATCACCTCAATCTGTCAGTGGAGCAGGACAGTGACAGCAGTCTGTCGCTGAAGCTGCTCTTCTGTCTGGAGATGACACTGTTTAGTGGATGCAGTGGATTCTCCATAATTGATAGGAGCCTGCTGAGTGCCCTTCGCTCTGCCACAGATGTTAAACTGTCCAGCTCCATGCCAACAATAGAGCCTGCCTTCCTCACCAGTTTGTCCAGGCGTGAGGCGTCTTTCCTCTTAATGCTGCCTCCCCAGCACACCACTGCGTAGAAGAGGGCGCGCGCCACAACTGTCTGATAGAACATCTGCAGCATCTTATTGCAGATGTTGAAGGAAGTATAGCCGGCTCTGTCCTTTCTTGCACAGCGCATCAGTATTGGCAGTCCAGTCTAATTTATCATCCAGCTGCACTCCCAGGTATTTATAGGTCTGCACCATCTGCACACAGTCACCTTTGATGATCACGGGGTCTATGAGGGGTCTGGGCCTCCCAAAATCCACCACCAGCTCCTTGGTTTTGCTGGTGTTCAATTGTAGGTGGTTTGAGTCGCACCATTTAACAAAGTCATTGATTAGGTCCCTATTCTCCTCCTCCAGCCCATTCCTGATGCAGCCCACGATAGCAGTGTCATCAGCGAACTTTTGCACATGGCAGGACTCCGAGTTGTATTGGAAGTCCGATGTATATAGGCTGAACAGGACTAGAAAAAGTACAGTCGCTTGTGGCGCTCCTGTGTTGCTGACCACAATGTCAGACGTGCAGTTCCCAAGACGCACATACTGAGGTCTGTCTTTAAGATAGTCCACGATCCATGCCACCAGGTATGAATCTACTCCCATCTCTATCAGCTTGTCCCTAAGGAGCAGAGGTTGGATTGTGTTGAAGGCGCTAGAGAAGTCTAGAAACATAATTCTTACAGCACCACTGCCTCTGTCCAAGTGAGAGAGGGATCGGTGTAGCATATAGATGATGGCATCCTCCGCTCCCACCTTTCTCCTGATATGCAAACTGCAGAGGGTCGAGGGCGTGTTGAACCTGTGGCCTAAGGTGGTGAAGCAGCAGCCTCTCCATGGTCTTCATCACATGTGATGTCAGAGCAACAGGCCAAAAGTCATTCAGCTCACTAGGACGTGATACCTTTGGGACTGGGGTGATACAAGATGTTTTCCAAAGCCTCGGGACTCTCCCCTGTTCCAGGCTCAGGTTGAAGATGCGCTGTAGAGGACCCCCCAGCTCCGATGCACAGACCTTCAGCAGTCGTGGCGATACTCCATCTGGACCCGCTGCTTTGCTGGCACGAAGTCTCCTCAGCTCTCTGCTCACTTGCGCTGTTGTAATTATGGGTGGGGATGTCTCTCCTATGCTGGTATCAGCAGAAGGATGTGTGGAGGATGCAGTACTTCGAGGTGAGAGTGAGAGTGGGTTAGGGTGGTCAAACCTGTTAAAGAAGTTGTTCATTTGGTTTGCTCTCTTCACGTCTCTCTCGATGGTGGTACCCTGCTTTGAGCTGCAGCCAGTGATGATCTTCATCCCATCCCACACTTCCTTTATGCTGGTATTCTGCAACTTCTGCTCCAGCTTTCTCCTGTACTGCTCCTTCGCCGCCCTGAGCTGGACTCAGAGTTCCTTCTGCACGCGCTTGAGCTCATGCTGATCACCGTCTTTAAAAGCCCTTTTCTTCTGGTTCAAAAGGCCCTTGATGTCACTTGTAATCCATGGCTTGTTGTTAGCATAGCAGCGTACAGTTCTTACTGGAACTACAATGTCCATACAGAAGTTGATGTAGTCAGTAGTGCAGTCAACAACTTCCTCAATGTTCTCACTATGTGATCCCTGCAGGATATCCCAGTCTGTAGTTCCAAAGCATTCTCTCAGAGTATTCTCAGCCTCCGGGGTCCACTTCCTGAATGATCGTGTAGTTACAGGTAGGACTCTCACTTTTGGTTTATAGTGAGGCTGAAGCAGAACCAGGTTATGATCTGCTTTCCCAAGCGCAGGCAGCGGGGTGGCGCTGTATGCGTCTTTAACATTTGCATACAGTAAATCAATAGTCTTATTTCCCCGGGTGTTACAGTCCACATACTGGGAGAATGCAGGTAATGTTTTGTCCAGCGTCACATGGTTAAAGTCTCCAGCGATTAGCACAAGCGCCTCTGGGTGCTGTGTTTGTAACTTAGCAACAGCAGAATGGATGATGTCACTCGCTGACTCCACGTCTGCCCGAGGTGGAATGTATACAATAACAACAATGACGTGTCCAAACTCTCTGGGCAAGTAATAGGGACGTAAACTTACGGCCAACAGTTCGATGTCCCTGCAGCAAGTGGAGATTTTGACGTTAACATGTCCAGAGTTACACCACCGTGTATTAACATAAAGAGCGAGTCCTCCTCCTTTGTGCTTCCCACAGGTACTTGCATCTCTGTCCGCTCTAACTGTGCTAAACCCGGGTAGCTCCACGTTAGCATCTGGGATGTTAGTTGTGAGCCACGTTTCACAAAAACACAACAAACTGCATTCTTTGTAGGTTCTGACATTTTTCACCAGCGCAGCCAGTTCGTCGATCTTATTTGAGATTGAGTTCACATTCCCCAGAATCACAGAAGGCACCGAAGGCTTAAAACGCCACTTTCTCGCAAGCCGCTTCATTTTTAGCTTAGTGCCGGCTCTGCTGCCACGATACCGCCTTCTTACCTCGTCGGGTAAATAGGGAACCACACCGATACTGGCATTTGTTCTCAGCGCTCGAAGTTGAGTACTTGAATAGGCGAGTCTCGGCGTGTAAAAATCCATGCCCATGTTGTAAAAGTAAGTGTGTCCAGTGAATAAATCCACTTAAAATAAAGTGATAGGAGTGATCAATAAATAAAAATAGAAAAATAAAAGTAGAAAAGTACACATACACATACAGTCATACACGGAGCTGCTGAAAAGGCTGCCACTCTCAGCGGCGCCTGGTCTTTGTCTTAGTACTTGGAGTTCAGTTTTTGTCTCATCAGTCCAGAGAATTTTTTTTCTCAAGCTCTCAGAGTCCTTTAAACTGTCATATGCTCCTTACTGAAGAGATGGCTTCATCTAGCCAATCTATCATAAACATCTGATTGATGGAGTGCTGCTAAAATGGTCATCCTTCTGATGGATTTTCCCATCTCAGGAAAGGACTTATGAAGCTCTGTTATAATGACTATTGTGGTTCTTGGTCGCCTTCCCTGGCCAAGGCCCTTCTTGCATAGTTACTCAGTTTGGCCAGATGATCAACTTTAGGAAAAGTCCTAGTGGTTTCAAACATCTTCCATATCACAACAATTGAAGCCACTGTGCTCCCTGAAAAGCTTTAGAAATGATTTTATAACCTTGCCCTAATCTATACCTTACCACAATTTTATCATGGAGGTCTACAGAGAGTTCCTTGGACTTCATGGCTTGATGTTTGTCTTGAGATGCGAATTGTGGTATTTTGTATTCTGTAAGAGGTGGCCAGACAGGCAGACAAGTCAAAGAGTCAAAGAAAGGTTGGGGTAGTGGGGTGAGGTCAGTCGCTCTTCTTGTTTTTCATTTCTTGGTTGAGGAGTAGGATGTAGAAGATAATGTTAACGCTAGTACCCCTTCTTATCCCGGGATGGAACTGCTTACATTATCAGAGCTAGGAAGTCGGGCCCCAGATGCGCATGTGTGACAGCACACAGATGTGTGCCTTTCTAAATTATGTCCAATCAGTTTAGTTTGCCACAGATCAACTTTTAGGTACATCTCACACATAATTAAAGCAAACAGAATGCACCTGAAAAACTTAAAGTGCCACATCAAAGTATCTGAATACTTACATACATGAGAGATGTCAGTTTTTTATTTTTTTTGTAAATTTGTAAAAACATGTTCTCACATTGTCATTATGAAATATTAAGTCTACATTAAATGACAAATTATCTATTTGAAACTAAATCTACAACACAATAAAGTATGCAGAAAGTGACTTGGCTGTAGCAGGTACCTTATCAAATATTTAAAGAGTGACAGTAATAAACTTGCACTGTATTTTAAAGTCAAGTAAACATTTATGTAACTATCAAAACATTACAATATTTTGAGTTTTTGCTTATTGTGTGCAATATATAATGAAACATGACAATTTGAGCATTGTGCTTGTGAGGTTGTGGCAGACGTGTGGCATTGTGTGGTTGAGGTCAGTTGCTCTTGGCAAGTATTTTAGGATATGATAGGAGGAGGCCTGCAGGCACAGTCAGCTCCATTAAGGCTTTGTTTTATAATGGTCAGACTCCTAATTAAGACTCGGGATTTTGAGCCACTTTTTCTGCTTGTGTCTATGTTTTAGCACATTATATTTCTTTACATTTATGAATCTATTTAGTTATTTTGTACAACTATGCACTTTTTTGTTTATGGCTATTCCCTTTTTAATTTTTTAGCAGAGTGAGTGTTAAGGCTTATTTAGCAGCTAGTTAAAGTAGGTAGGCACCCATGCTGACTATGTTAGAGTCATGGTGAAACAAGCTCAAAAGAGTACAAGTGTTTACCTTCTCTTTTCATGCTACTAGTAGTTGTGCTTTCTTTATTTTGTCTCTACATCACAGCCACAGTCCTTGCAGAAAATCTACCCTTAATCACAGTTGAAAATGCTGCATTGGTTCTTGGAAAACAAAAACCGTGGTTTGGTTTGACTTTGTAAAATGTTTCTAAGATGACATTCATTTACTCTGCCATTAATGAATAATGCTTCAGCATACTATAACAAAATACAGCTTGTGTACCATAATTCACTGCTTGACTGAATTCAGACGTCTACTTTTTTAAGTTCAAAAGATTAAGTTAGTATTTATTTTGAAAAATGTTGCCTATGCATTTTTAGCTCATGAATTAATCAAACGTCAGTTTCTATTCCTTGCAATGGAAATTATGCACTATCCCCAACATTTTATGCATATACTATGCTATACAAAAGTAGTGAAGCATAAACATGTTTATTTAAAGGATTTCATGAAGGTTACCAAAAAAATGATTTTGCAACATTTTTATGCTTTGGTAAATATTTATAGGAAATGTCTGTAACTTATTCTGCACATATGCTATTCTCCCTCCCTGTGATAATTTAAACAAGGGGCTATTTAGACAATTCACTTGTCAGAAACGGAATCCATAAGAGATGTTTACATATTATATACAGTGCATCCGGAAAGTATTCACAGCGCATCACTTTTTCCACATTTTGTTATGTTACAGCCTTATTCCAAAATGGATTAAATTCATTTTTTTCCTCAGAATTCTACACACAACACCCCATAATGACAACGTGAAAAAAGTTTACTTGAGGTTTTTGCAAATTTATTAAAAATAAAAAAACTGAGAAATCACATGTACATAAGTATTCACAGCTTTCGCTCAATACTTTGTCGATACACCTTTGGCAGCAATTACAGCCTCAAGTCTTTTTGAATAGGATGCTACAAGCTTGGCACACCTATCCTTGGTCAGTTTCGCTCATTCCTCTTTGCAGTACCTCTCAAGCTCCATCAGGTTTGATGGGAAGCGTCGGTGCACAGCCATTTTAAGATCTCTCCAAAGATGTTCAATCGGATTCAAGTCTCGGCTCTGGCTGGGCCACTCAAGGACATTCACAGAGTTGTCCTGAAGTCACTGCTTTGATATTTGGCTGTGTGCTTAGGGTCGTTGTCCTGCTGAAAGATGAACCATCGTCCCAGTCTGAGGTCAAGAGCGCTCTGGAGCAGGTTTTCATCCAGGATGTCTCCCAGTTCCTGCCGCTGAAAAACATCCCCACAGCATGATGCTGCCATCACCATGCTTCACTGTAGAGATGGTATTGGCCTGGTGATGAGCGGTGCCTGGCATTCACACCAAAGAGTTCAATCTTTGTCTCATCAGACTAGAGAATTTTCTTTCTCAAGGTCTGAGAGTCCTTCAGGTGCCTTTTGGCAAACTCCAGGTGGGCTGCCATGTGCCTTTTACTAAGGAGTGGCTTCCGTCTGGCCACTCTAGCATACAGGCCTGATTGGTGGATTGCTGCAGAGATGGTCGTCCTTCTGGAAGGTTCTCCTCTCTCCACAGAGGACCTCTGGAGCTCTGACAGAGTGACCATCGGGTTCTTGGTCACCTCCCGGACTAAGTCCCTTCTCCCCCGATTGCTCAGTTTAGATGGCCGGCCAGCTCTAGGAAGAGTCCTGGTGGTTTCAAACTTCTTCCACTTATGGATGATGGAGGCCACTGTGCTCAGTGGGACCTTCAAAGCAGCAGAAATTTTTCTGTAACCTTCCCCAGATTTGTGCCTCGAGACAATCCTGTCTCAGAGGTCTACAGACAATTCCTTTGTCTTCATGCTTGGTTTGTGCTCTGACATGAACTGTCAACTGTGGGACCTTATATAGACAGGTGTGTGCCTTTCCAAATCATGTCCAATCAACTGAATTTACCACAGGTGGACTCCAATTAAGCTGCAGAAACACCTCAAGGATGATCAGGGGAAACAGGATGCACCTGAGCTCAATTTTGAGCTTCATGGCAAAGGCTGTGAATACTTATGTACATGTGCTTTCTCAATTTTTTTATTTTTAATAAACTTGCAAAAATCTCAAGTAAACTTTTTTTCACATTGTCATTATGGGGTGTTGTGTGTAGAATTCTGAGGAAAAAAATGAATTGAATCCATTTTGGAATAAGGCTGTAACATAACAAAATGTGGAAAAAGTGATGCGCTGTGAATACTTTCCGGATGCACTGTATATTATATATATATATATATATATATATATATATATATATTATAAAATATACTGTTTATAATGCTATTGGTAAAACCACAGTTTGTGGGGTTTGTGATTTTCGGGTTCTGTGAAATGTCCCTCCAGCTGACCAACACCAGTACTCACTCTGGCATTGCTTAAATGTGCTGATGAGCTCATCCAAAGGGATGGATTACAACTAAAAAAGCTTCCAACTGAGCTTTAACTATCCAAAGGAAGTTGCTTTAGGATAGTGGTTCTCAAACTTGGCATTGCCATTAAAAACTATATTGAGTGGTTTTGCAAAATAACCGAATGCTACTGATGACAGAAGGTTCATGGATGTGCAAAGATCAATACATAGTATTTTTTACATTTTTTATCATTATAAAAGAGAAATGCATTATTGTGACATCAAAATGGTGATAAATGACAGAGTGTGCCAAGGAAGTCATAATCCAGAGGCTCGTAAGAATCTGCTGCAGGACGCATGCCCTTCAATTTCTTTTACATCCTTCCTGTCAGCAGGTTGTACTTAAAAAATACTACAGTGTGACTTACAAGTTTTTCAATTTGCTTTACAGTGGTACAATTCATCTTTCAACAAGGAATGCATTTTGAACTCGTCTTGTTGAGCATTTCATTGTATGTTATTTATGCTCTATTAGGGAGCTTCATGTTTAATATACATTTTTTGCTTTATCATAACCACAAAATCCTTATTTTCATTGTTTTCTTTTCAATTCATATTACTTAGATACTACAAATAAAGGATAAGGTGTTGTTTTTACTATGGTGGTGGGGGGTCTTTTTCTTATAAATTTAATGTCGAAGAACATAATATAATTTGGTATTATATTATGCACAAGTTGGAAATATTGTAAATATTCATACACTTTGTTTCAACAGAATCCAACAAATGGGAATCTGTTGTAGAGAAAAATGAGAAATTTTGGGCTGCTTTTCTTTTTTAATGGGATAGTCCTTCTTTAAGTTTGTACACCACTGCCTTTAGGTATTGAAAAGTGTGTATTTAAAAAGTTTTATGATTATGGTTTGTTAAGGGTGAAAACATTTTGTCAAAAATAGTCAATTTAAATTAATAAGGTTTCTTCACTTTGAACCAGAAAGCAAAAGACAGTGAATAAAATAGCATCATCCATTTTTGTTACCCCTTTGGTGGGGGAAATTTATGGTCACTGATTTTTGAGGATTTTCATTAGTCTGTAATTTTGGTAGGCATTATGCCATGTGGTCACACTGTTAACTCAGATCTGTACGTATAGATTTGTATAAAGGAAGCAGAAGAATTTAAGAAGAGTTTGACATAGAAAAATATTTGTGAAATTGTAGTTCATCACGTCAATGTACAACTACATACATTCAATTATGAATATACAGTGAGAAATCTCAAAATTCAGGTAGTTTGTTCTTTCCCATCCACCGAACAGCCCAATTTTGCTACCTCATATTTCCATTTCTTTAGAGTCCTCAGAGATGCCAGTCATGGAAAAAAGGTTTTAGAGTGATGATGCGTGTTATTCAAGTGGCTGTGAGTGCAGGATTCATACTGGGACAAAAAGATGATACATCTTCTAGCTTTTTCCAGCACAAGGGTATAAAAGTTAATGGAGATTATGCAGAAAGTGAGTGTGGAAAATTTGTCTCTTTAGGAAGAGAAAGTTCAAATAATTCATAGTAAGCTGCTAGCAAGAAAACTTTTTCATATATCAGGTTGTACCATGCCAATTAGTTTGTACAACAGTGTGAACTAATGTACCAATTCATTATTATTATTTTTTTGATATTTTTATTGATTTTAATTAGAAACATAACATTCCATACAGTCAAGACAAAGTTAACAAATCACAATTCATTAAACATGCTAATACACAACTGAATTGCAATATTTCTTAAAATTCTCTTTCTATATTAATGCTTCAGCATTCTTGTTAAACTTTTAAACTTACTTACTATTTAAAAATGTGCCATTTTTAAAGTTTTCATGGAGTGTGTAGGGAGCAAAACATTATATTTCACAAGTAAAAATTGTATTTATTCTTGTTACCTTGTAAAAATGTGACTATAGGCATGGGTGTTATTTAGAATCAAATGAATTGATCACATAATTTGTGAGAAAGAAAGATATCCTTGCCATAACAATTATTTAAATTTGTAAGAATTAAATTGAATGCATCTAAGAAGTGCCACTTCCAAGATACTCCAGATTCACACTCCTAAGCCTGTCAAACATCATGGGTGTTATTATGGAAATTATGGGCCATATGACCTAGCATAAGAAATCAGCATTTTTGAAAATGTGAATTATTAAGCTAGATTTAAGGATACAAGCCAAACTAAAATAAATAAATAACCAACACCAACTTTAGATGTCAATAAGAGATAGCACCACATAGCTCCAATGACGTTGTGTGACATTTCTTCCAGGGGAAAGGCCTAACAACAAGGACTAACATCCTGGTTTGTCCAGAGCTAATAATTTATGCAATGCAATGATGTCAGAAACCTTTCCAAATGTCAAATGGTCCAGAGAGTAAGTTTATACAGAGCAATAAAAATATTTTCTGTGTGAGTCATAATATTCTAACCTTTTGAAACTGTTGGCCAATCTAGCGAAGTTAAATACATCCTTTTAAACAAGTGTACATCTGTGTTTCTCCTGTGTATCCACATGTTTTGCACCTTTTCAGACATCCTGCTTCTCAAAGCTCTGTCTAGATGTATGCCAACAATGCTCTAAAAGTTGATCTCAATGCCTAAACTTGTCAGTATGAAAGACAACTATTCACTCATGGTCCAAATACCAAGACAAACTGCGAGGAAATCACTGCAGTACATACAAAATGCCACATGGCAAAGACAAACTGAACTCACTCCAAGTTTATATTTGTTAAAGTTTTCTAAAGGAAAGGGACACATTTCTAACAAAGATAATTTTATTGTTTCACACAAAATATGCCTTTATATATTATTATAGAATTGTCCTGACTGAAAATCTTAAAGAAATAATGACAATGACTATTTTATGAATTATGGATTCATAATAAATTGTTAGCTGTATTTTCTAAATCTAATTATTACACGTGCTACTTTAATTTTAAAATGAACCCATTATTAGGCATATGAGGCTCTAGCTTTGGTGATTATAAATCAGAATATAAGTTGTGAAAACCAGGGCTTACACACCAAATTGTAACCTTAGATCTTCAAATGAGTGTCTGCTTATAATTCCAACAGCTACACTTAAAAGAATTGGTGAGGCAGCCTTCTGCTGATATGCACCTAAAATCAGGAAGAGCTTACCGATAGAAATTCGCTAGGCTAATACAGTGGAGCACTTTAAAAAACTGCCAAAATCCATTTCTTTAACATGGCTTTCTTATACCTTCATTTTATTGTACCCCTGATATTCTAAATATGCATTTAATTATTATTTTTATCATGGCTCCGCGATCTATACTAACCCTTACTTTCTCTGCTGTTCTTTTTACGGTTTTCTGTGGTGGCGATCTGTGCCATCACCACCTGATCAAGGCACTATACAATCCTTATATTGATGGATTAAAGGCCACATGAACATCATCTAATTCTTCCACGTGAAGCCTGAAAACCATGAGGACTGATTGAGATAATTTATGGTAGAATGTCCAGTGAGGGTTGGGCGGTCTTGTGGCCTTGGAACCCCTGCAGATTTTGTTTTTTGTTTTGTTTTGTTTGTTTGTCAAATAAATCTTTTATATTCTACTAGCAATAGATGTGGACGTATGGTCTAAAAAATGCTACAAAAGGCTAGATATAAACAACAATAAATGCTCAGCCCATTGTTTACAAACATAAGAACTTATACTGGATTATGAATTCTGAACACATATGTACCATGTCCTGGGAGATTATCAAGAGATGGGCTTTTGGGGACTGTGCTTTAATTACAGTAAAGTTTTTTGCCTACCAGATTGCCACTAAAAATATTTGGATTTCCTTAATATATCAGGTCATAAGCTTTTAATTAAGACCAAGGTCAATGATCAAGCCTCCTTAGTTCACAAGTAATTGCATAATGGATAAATGGACGTAATCATTTTATATACAAGGGGGAAACCCCAGAATTCCTAGAATCGGTCAATAACACAGGAGTAGGATGTGGTTAGTGGCTATGTCACTAGGTATTGCATGCATATAGTCTTCTTAATCAGTTTGTTGAGTGTCATTGTGCTGCTTTAACCAAATGCACATTTCTGACATTTTTTCTACAGTTGTACGCGCAACTTCAACAATTTCTTTTTCTCCAAGATAAAAAAGGCAAGATTTCTTATAGTAAGCTATATAATTGTAAATAAAAATATTTGGATAAGTCAATAATTCTTACAATATGAAAAACTAGACTTGATGTTACAATTTAGATACTTTTCATTTGGCTTAGAGTTCATTTTTTGCAGTGTATATATACTCTGCACAGTATGTGTTCAGGAATGGAAGAAGCACTGGGACAAGTGTATTGTATCTCAAGGGAATTTCAGGAATTTTTGGGTTCCCTCTTGTATATTCCAGCTACTCATATGTATCCAACTACTATTCTATTGTTGGTTTAATTTATATTTTTTGAATATACCACAACCAGTCAGTTCACTTCTGTCTAATCTAGATCAGGGTCTTTGAGAGCCTATTCTGAAATCATAGCACCTACAGATACATAAATTTATGCTGACCAGTTTAGAGTAGCAAATTAACCAAAGACATATGTGGGAGGAAAACAAAAGGACATTAAGAAAAAATAATGCAGATATAGGGAGAATACTCAAACTTACTCAGAACATATCCAGCCTGTGATTCCAAATCAGGCCTGTGGAACTATAAAGCTGTAGCACTCACAACTGCACCACCAAACCACCCATATTTATGAAAGAGAATGCTCATATTTAAAAATAAAACAAAAAATAATGACCATGAAGGCATATATTACACATTTTACTACATTATGTTCACATTTGTAAGGCATTTATTGGCCCTCCATAACCGGTAAGAAGAGCTTGCATGAAATTCACTTGATTTTTACAAATTCGATACACAAGCTGAGCCGCTTTATATTCTCATCCCATCTGTAGCAGATGTAACTTGTATGCACAGTGAAGTTTATGCAGTTTTCATTGAACACACAGCCAGAAACATCTGAAATGCTCAGCTTCAGAAAGAAAGTGAAAAATTAGAAGTAACTGACAAAACAAACTGTTTTTTGAAGCCGTGTGAAGAAGAAATAGTGCTAAGTGTATTAAAAAGTTGAACAATGTAACAGTTAATGATGCATCTCATTTGTGATAGTGTCCTCTCCAGGGCTGATTGCAGCTTGATATCTTGAAATTTTTTTTCTTGCTATGTGTGTACCCTGTAAAAGAGTGCTTCAAGTCAAAGCAACTCTCTGAAAAAGAAGACCAATCCAGTAGCACTAGAAAGTGTATAAAATCTTCTTTGGAAATAATAGCGAAGCTTTTAAAGATACTGTCAACAATATTCCTGACTAGTTTTTACATAAAATTTTTTAAGTCCGTGGTAACTTAACTATAAAATGTTCTTTTCATGTTAATTAAAGTTACTTATTAACATTTTGAAATCACTTAAGCTTTTTTTGTCTTGCACCTCCTGACTCACCAGTATGAGGAAACCCCCCACATATAAATATCGTTCAACTCATCTTGAAGTCTGCTTATGCAAGATGTTGAGTTTTTTGGGATTCCCCTCCTATTTTTGGCATTCTGGACACAACAAAACAAATTTTTAGGCCATTTTTTAACCATATTTATTGTAGGAAAATACATCCTTAAGATAAAGGGAAAACCAATAGGTGTCTTCTGTAAAAATGACCAGAAGGACTTGAATTTGAGCATGCCACATCAACAGACCCCAGGGGTTCATCCCGTAATAAGATACAAGGGGTGAAAGTTACTCCTTATCACAAAACTTGAAAAAAATGATGATCAGTAATGTAGGCATGTAGAGTTATCGTTTTATGATGTTTCGAGGTTTCTGATCATGAATATAATAATGTTTTTGACATTTGGTTCCTTACCAATGATCTTCGCCCTCCAAGAGCCACTCTCAGAAGGTTAAACTGACAAATTTCAAACATAAGCATATGAAGCTTGGTGATTAAGAATATGATGTTATTTTTGATCCTTTACTAGAGATCTATCCCTCAATAAACCTCTACCAATGTAATCATATTCCATCCAGGATCCATTTTATCTTTGGTCCTCATTTAATAGCATGGCCTTTGGGACTTGTTATGGCAGGGCCTGGCCCAAACAGTATTTCGCCCTATGTTAATTCTGTTTTAAGCCCCAGTCCTAACCAGTTCAGTCAATTTGACAATGAGATCATTTCTCTGATTCCCACATTTCATGGAATTCAGCATTCAAGAATATTGTTCTAGTGTCTGAACTTTAAAATATACAGCTGTACACATACCCATACCAGCAGTTTTGCCCTGTAACAACACCAGGCACCTTTCTTCACAGGTTTTTGGAAGGTCTTACAGAATTTACATTCTGTTGTACAATTTCTATCTTCCAAACTTCCATCCTGTCAAATAATATTACTTTTTAACTCATGTATTTTTAGATTTTTGGACCTGTCTTCTCTGTCCATGAATCTATTCCACAGAAGTTTTCTTCCTTATATACAATTGCTGCAAAGCTAACCTCATGAATGAGATCATCTAGTATCTGCTTTTGGTAGATTTACTTTTTTTTTTAAAAATGATTAAGATTAGCCAGTCATGCAATTCCAATACTTGTAAGTGGCAACATTTGAGCCCGGGTTGTGAGCGGTCATCATTGCTTTTCTGTCCCTATAGTCCTGGGGGTTATGGGGAGCCATGTTTTTCCCCATTACCTCACAGACAGCTTTTTTCATGGTACCAGGGTGAGGAGACAGGTTAATTCTGTTATATATATATAACTTACATATCCATTATACTTCCGATTTTGTCTATTTTGAAACCCTGTTTGAGATTATTTTTCTGTAATTTATTCCTGATGCTGATAAATAATACAAATCTAATCTAAAAAATGTCTGTTGATAAGTGCAGTTATTTTGTTTAGAAATAACAAAGAAAAAACAGTGTTTTCTGTGAAAAAAGGCTTCAGTGGCTTTTCTTTTCATATAGGGAACCAATCAAGGTCAAAGTTTCTCCAAAAGTGAGTTCTGGGTTGAGTTATAGTTTGTTGGAAAAATAAAAAGACCAGAAATAAGCTTTAGTGAAAGGTATTACGGTGTAGTTTGTGGAAATAACAAGGATCTAATTAGTCCAGTGGGGAAAAAAGAGTGTTTGGCATAAAAGAACAAATTAAAAGTTTTTGTGAAAAAATGCATTCATGTTTTTGGGAAAAAAAGAGCTAATATATAGTATGCTGTTGCTTATTAGAGTAGAAGTACATGTACAACATATGGGCTAAAGTGAGTGAAGGATATGAAAATCAATGTGTCAGAAGCACATGGAGCTTTAAGTTTATGAAACAGACATGTTGTAAACAAACCAATAGAAATTCAGTTTGTGGATCACACCGTGGTTTTGAGTACAGAAAATTAATCTGGTATGAGAGATTCCAATGTTACTTGATTTGAAAAACTGAACCGCGAAGTTTGAGCATTTGAGAAAAACTTATTCGAACAGACAGATTCCACTTTGTCTATTGTGGTCGAGTGAAGGAATGACAGAGAGCCTAAAGAAAATTTGAAGCACCAACTGGGTTATCCTATTTAATGAACAAGCAAAATAAACAAAAGAAACACCCATTTTGGCATTGTTGTCCTTGTCTTTGGGCAGAAATTTAAACCTTGGCTTCTTAGCGGTGAGGTCAGTTTGATTGGAAGCTACGTGTGGCACTTCGCCTCTGCAAAAGAGACGTCATCTTCCTGGAAGCCATGGTTCTTATGGATAGGGTACCGTAAGGGGCGGAGTCAGATGCCCTTTCTGGGCAGTTTCTTGGTGCTGTGAGGAGAGAAGGAGAAGACAATGTTAGAGATAGCGCCCCCTCTTGTCCCAGCAGGTTATTATGTACCTTGATAGAGCCCATAAGGAGATCCTGCATAACTATATGTTTAATAGAATAGTGTGGTCAAAACTGTTAAATGTTTCATTTAAACTTAACAAATATTTATTGCATTTCCTCCATTAGTAGATATTAAAATATCATAGAAAACACAAGTTAATGGTGTTTCTGTAGTGTGATTAGTCACACAAAAACTTTTCAAGTAAGTTTTATTATATAAGGTTAGAATTAAACTAAAAAAGGGTAATTTGAAACACATCTTATAAATACTAGGCATATGTGGGTTTATATCCAAACAATAAACACTTTTTTTGTAGACCAATAGAAATCTATTGAAAGTGTTTTGAATAGATATAATGAGAATGGCAATGGAGCTTTTTACTAATTTTCTTGGAATTGGGTATAAGGGACAGATAGTAGATTTAATTATTTCCAATTAAAGTAATGATATCCTTTTCTGGTATTATGTTGAATTTACTTAGGTGGTGAGACACAGGGTTTGATTTCTGTTTTCATCTTTTTAATCGGGAATAGTATTTGGAACAGGCTAATCACATGTTGAAAACACCTATGTAGTATCCTCTCCTGAAAAATCCAAGCTTCTTTCAAACATCATTCTATTGTTTCCAAAGCATGTGCTTTATAGTGCTGCCCCTAGCCAAACTGGGGCCCAAAACGGAATCTTCTTGGGGCTTTCCCAAAATCCCCACCCCCATCCCGACCCACCATCTTCCTGAATCCACTACGTTAGTATTTCTTTTAAACAGCTATATTATTACCAATAAATATATAAATAAATAATAAATAAACAAAGAAGCACACATCACAAACTTAACTGTAGCTTTTAATTTAAAATACAAATACATTTTTTTAAATAATCAGAGGTTGAAAGTGAATGTTTAGGGGTTTTCTTGGGTCTCTTTGTTGCAACATATCACAAGAATACACGTCTACATTTTCTATTACAACATCACACAATAGCTTCTGTGCAAGGACTGAGATGATGCTGATGAAAGCCAAGCTGCTTACACATTCTTGTACCATGGAGGATCTCATGTATGTCTTGATGTGCTTAAGGTTTAAAAAACTTGGTAAGTGGGAGGGTTACTGCAAACTGGAGGGCAACCCATGAAGTTGGACTTCAATGGTATTTAATGGCAATGATATGCCAAGTGATTTGTTTCCATCATAAATGTAGGCTTAATTAGTAATAACAATAATAACAATGGCCCAGGGTATCAATGTGCTGTCACTCTTTGTTATTTGATAGAGCTAATAGTATCACTTGTGACGTGAGGCAGCAACAACAAAAACAATTTTAATCCTACCACTAATAATACTGCTGCTACTAATAATAAAAATAATAATATAAAATACAACTTCTACTACTAATGATAATAAAAATAAAATAAAAACTAATACTACTACAACTGTGCTTAATAAACTTTCTTAATGCAGTAAATCTTCTTCTTCTTCTTTCGGCTGCTCCGATTAGGGGTTGCCACAGTGGATCGTCTTCTTCCATATCTTTCTGTCCCCTGCATCTTGTTCTGTTACACTCATCACCTGCATGTCCTCTCTTACCACATCCATAGGCCTTCGCTTAGGCCTTCCTCTTTTCCTCTTCCCTGGCAGCTCTATCCTTAGCATTCTTCTCCCACTATACTCAGCATCTCTTCTCTGCACTTTTCCAAACCAACGCAATCTCACCTCTCTGACTTTGTTTTCCCAACTGTCCAACTTGAGCTGTCCCTCTAATGTACTAATTTCAAATCCTATCCATCCTCGTCACACCCAGTGCAAATCTTAGCATCTTTAACTCTGCTACCTCCAGCTCTGTCTCCTGTTCTCTGATCAGTGCCACTGTCTCTAACCCATATAACATAGCTGGTTTCAGTAATGTCTTGTAAACTTTCCCTTTCACCTGCTGGGACCCTCTGTCACAGATTACTTCTGACACTCTTCTCCACTCTGGAAGTTAGTTTAGAATGCAGCAACGAGAAGCTTAACCAGTAAAAGAAAATCCAACCACATCTCACCAGCATCTTTACATTGGTTACCTTGGTGTCCTTTAGAATCAATTTTAAAATAATTTTAACAGTTTATAAATCTCTGAATAATTTTGCTCCTTTTTATATTTTGGAGTACATGTCCCCTTATATTCCCTGTCATAATATTAGATCCTTGAACACTAGTTTGCTTATTATTCTAAAAGCTGAGCATAAAAAAGTGGTGAGGAGGATTCAGCAGGTTGAATAATGGATGGATGGATGGATGGATGGATGGATGGATGGATGGATGGATGGATGGATGGAAGTTTTATGTTTGATGGCAAAGTTGGTTTTAATGTTATTTTGTAGCTTCTCTGTAAAACCTGTTGACAAACCAAATTTTCCTTCACTGAGAATAAAGTTGGTTTGAATCAGATTATTTATAATGTAAAACAGACAAAGAAAATGGTTTGGAGCATGTCCTTGACACCATATAATGAAAATACTGTAGATCAATGATGTTACAATCTTTTTACAAAGATAAAGTAGATGTTTTTTTTGAGATGGGAGTCTGATAGTGAACTGACTCAAAGATGGCCAAAAAGCTATTCATATGGGTTCTAGGCAGGAAGGAGTGGGTCCAGGAGGGCTGACAACAGAAGTGACATCAGAGGTTGAACAGCCATCAACCTTCTGTTTTGCAGAGGAAAGAAGAAAGAGGGCATTAAAACATAGCACCAACCCCTGGTTAGGCAGGTAACTACCGTCACCAGAGTCCTTAAGCTGCTTCTAAAGCACATGGGTTTGATGCTAATTTATTATATTTCTTTTTACTTGCAGTTTTTTTCTTGTTAAGAACTTTCATGTTTTGCATGAAAAAGTGTTGTAGAAATAAATGTTGTTTTGTGTAAGGCTTTTACCTATGCCTAACAGAAGTAATAACAAGAATATAATACAAATTACCAACAAACAAAAAATGTTTAAATCTATCTAGTACCAAAAACAAGTTGTGCTCAATACCCACAATATCTCTAATACACAGAAATCATATCTTCAAAACAAAAAGAAGTATTTTTTACCATTACATTTCTCATAGAAGCCTACTTCTTGATTCTTCAAAAGCAGTAGAGAAACCTTTTCTTATTCCACGCTCACATTTAATTCTTGATGTACAATTATGACAAATGTATTTTTAGCCTATCATGTCACCAGACTATGTGAAGGTTCACACGTTTCACATGTTTGAGTCAGGGTTTACCTGGCTAGTAAATGTTAAAAATAACCTTTTTAAAACTTGTGGCATACTGCTTTTTATATATCATGCCAGCAGTACAAGACCATATGGCCACATTTTACTGCAAACCCTAAAACACAATTACTACAATTCTACTTTCTAAAGCATTTAACTAAAATAACATTCACTTGAAACATTTCAATTAATGTGTCAGTTTTGAACTCTAGTGTGAATGCTAAATCATTTACTAACTCTTATAACACATTACATGACTGATTAGACTGTTGATAGCATAATTAGGCTGAGCCCAGCATTACTTTCATTTTTGTTATTTCTACCTAGGGATTCATAATCTTGCTGAATGTTTCTTTTTCTTTTTATGTGTGATAATGCCTGACTGTGGAAAAAACTACTTCATTTTGTATAAAATGTATTACAATAGTTTTTCTCATGAACAGCGCTCATTATTTTTTCAGAATGTCCATCGGATTAAGGTCATTTTTATTATAACCATTCCTTTGCGTTTAAAGTTGCAAATTGGCAAGCAAAGATTATGGAACAGGTCCAGACGTGTGTGTCTTCCGAATTACAGAATACTACTGTAATTGCTTCCAGACATGCATAAGTACTACATGGAAAATAATGCCAGTTGGGCATGTCAGGGCAAATGTACCATATTTTCTCTTTGGCAGTTGTACACCCCAAGACAACATATTATTTGTAGTAATTCAAGATAGTATCTAACAGAATTATATATCTACTTACATATAATATGAATGGATGCAGAAGAGCTGGTGACTTCTCAAGTGTTGACTGGTACCTTTCCTTGATGGGAGGTCAACATAATGCAGGAACCGGGTCACATGTTCTCAAGAGCTAGACAGTGGCAACACTGGTTTGGGTTCCCGCAAAGATTCCTGGGAATTGTAGTTCTGGCAGGCAGTTGTGTCGAGGACCTCTGGGGCTGGTTGAGGAAGCCATGGAAAAACAGTCTTAATGTCTGACAGTGGTTCTGTTTGACCAGAAATTATTTCCAGCATACCAGGAATACAGTTTGAATGTGGTCATCTCCTACTATTTCTAGGGATCCAAGATGTCCACTACAACATGATGTCTTGGGGAGTGGGCATCTGTGTTGCTGCACTGTGGTTACATGTACATCGGAGGTAAAAAGCTTAGGGGTAACCGTTGATTGTAATCTGAATTTTAAATCGCATATTAATCAGATCACTAGGACAGCATTTTTTCACCTAAGAAACATAGCAAAAGTTAGACCTCTTATATCATCGAAAGATGCAGAGAAATTAGTTCATGCGTTTGTTTTCAGTCGGCTAGATTACTGTAACGCACTCCTCTCAGGACTACCCAAAAAAGACATCAATCGTTTGCAACTAGTGCAGAATGCAGCTGCTAGAATCCTTACCAGGAAAAGAAAATCCGAACACATTTCTCCAGTTTTGATGTCACTACACTGGTTACCTATATCATTCAGAATTGACTTTAAAATTCTGCTTATGGTTTATAAAGCTTTAAATAATCTCGCCCCGGCTTATATATCGGAATGTCTGACACCTTATATTCCAAATCGTAACCTCAGATCCTCAACTGAGTGTCTCCTTAGAATTCCAAGAGCAAAACTTAAAAGAAGTGGTGAGGCGGCCTTCTGTTGTTATGCACGTAAAATCTGGAATAGCCTGCCAGTAGGAATTCGCCAGGCTAATACAGTGGAGCACTTTAAAAAACTACTGAAAACACATTATTTTAACATGGCCTTCTCATAACTTCACTGTAATTTAATCCTGATACTCTGTATATCTAATTCATTATAATAACTATTCATTCAAAATCTGTACTAACCCCTACTCTCTCTTCTGTTTCCTTTTCCGGTGTCCTGTTGGTGGTGGCTTGCGCCACCACCATCTACCCAAAGCACCATGATGTTCCAACAATGATGGATGGATTAAAAGCCAGAAGTCTGTATGACCATCAGCATCAAGTGACTCCGTGAAAAACCCGAACTACCAAGAGGACTATTTCATTTATGTTAGGTAGAATGCCCAAAGGGGACTGGGCGGTCTCGTGGCCTGGAACCCCTACAGATTTTATTTTTTTCTCCAGCCTTCTGGAGTTTTTTTTTGTTTTTTCTGTCCACCCTGGCCATCGGACCTTACTCCTTTCTATGTTAATTAATGTTGTCTTATTTTAATTTCTTATTTTGTCTTTTATTTTTCTTCTGTTCATTATGTAAAGCACTTTGAGCTACTTTTTGTATGAAAATGTGCTATATAAATAAATGTTGTTGTTGTTGTTGTTGTTGATGTGTAGATCAACTGTAGGCATAGCTGGAAGTGTAGTTAGATCATCAGCTCTTTTGACTTTTCTTGAAAAAACTAGATATTTATTTATTTTATCTAATTTTAATTGCAGCATTTATGCTCGTATTTGTACTTTTGCACATTAAAATATTAAAAGCTTTTCAGCACATTGTGTATAATTTCAGTTTCAATCGCCCTTTGCAGTTTTAATTCTTATATAGGAGATTGGTAAATTAGGTAGTTTAGTTTCTTACTTTCCAATTTTTCAAGCTAGTGATACAGTCTGTCATAGTTTTATATACCACCTGTTTTGAGTATTTGCTTCTCCCTGTCACAGCTACTTGGAGACTATTCGGCAGATTTCATGTATATATATTTTTTTTTCTGCCTGCTGATCATGACAAGTAATCTATTTAAAATGATTTATTTTCACTTATAGGAATGAACCCCCGTACTATCTTCCACAGTTTAATAAATCCCAAAGCCACCCTGCTTTCTTCTTAAATGTTAACAAAGTCCTACCACACGCCAACCTCCCCATCCTCAGAGCATAACATTTAGCATTAACCCTGGCCATTTTATACAGTGATCACACAGTCAAACATACTATGCTTGCAAAAAGTTTAAAAGCAAAGTGAAACAGAGGCCAGTCATATTTCAGACCTTTCAAAACTACAGGTCTGGCTACAGCACTATGTAAAGCTTTTTGGAATTGGCATTCTGAAAAACACATTAGAGTCAAAGCATTATGTGATGGCAATTTTATTCACTGCAAAAGTGTTCCCAGTTTCTAATAAGTTTTCAGTGTTCTTTGAATTACAAATGGCTATTATACATTGCAAGAATAGTGTCATAAAGTAATCATCTCTGAGAACTCCTTAACAAGTAGGTAAGAAACAAGCAATCTTCTTCCTCTTCATCTTTTCCCACTTTTATTTGGGGTTGATGTACTCGATCAACCTTCTCCATACAGCTCAGTCCTACACCTCCTTGCCAGTCAAACCCTTTTTCTTTACATTTTCTTTTACTTTATCCATCCACCTTTGATTTGGCTTCCCTCACTTTCTCTCCCCCTGTATTTCCATTCCCACGACTCTTTTTACCACATATTCATTGTCTGTCCTCATCATATGTCCAAACCACTTCAATCTACTTTCCTCTAATTTTTCTGACATCTCTCCCGCTTTTGTTGTACCTCTGATTGTCTAATTTCTTTTTCTGTCCTTTTTTTGTAACTCCATACATCCATCTCAATATCGTCTTTTCTGCCTCATCTAACTTTTTCTCCTGTGCTCCCTTTACTGCCCGTGTTTCAGCTCAGTGCATCATTGCTGGTCTTACTACTGTCTTAAAAACCTTAACTCTTAATCTTCACCTGAATTCTTTGATCATACAATACTCTTATTACCTTCCTCCAATTGTTCCATCCACACTGGACTCTATGAGTTATTTCTGCATCTAGTTTTCCATCTTGATCTACCGATGATCTAATATACTTAAATGTATCCACAATTTTTAATAGCTATCAATGAAAGGTAACTTCTGAAACCTGATCAACCTCGATTAAACCTCATATATTTTGTCTTCTCACTATTTATTCTCAGTCCTCTATCTTAGAAAGCCTTTCTCCATCCTTTCAACTTTCTCTTCATTTCCTCTTTTCTTGTGCTACACAGCACAACCTCGTCAGCAAAAAGCATGCACTTGAGGAAATTATCTTTTACCCCATGACTCCACACATCCATAACCAGATCAAAGAGGTTAGGATTTAAGAAACAACCCTGGTGCAGACCTATTCTAACTGGAATCTTCTCTGTTACACCAACACTGCTTTTAACCCAAGTCCTCACACCCGCATACGTATCCTGGATAATCCACACATGCATACATAAGAAACAAGCAATAGGGTAACAAAATATGTTTAGCAATCATGTAGGAATGAGTTCCATGGGAAGCTTTTAATAGAAAGAAAGCTTCCACACTGGTAGCTGGACAGCAGGAGGTGCATATGTCAATAGTAGAATGCAGGAGTCCTTAGGGGTCATTTTGCCTGTATGTGTGCTGCGTGACAAAGAAAGAGTTGTAGCCTGAGAGAAGTATGGAATGTTGCCCCTGTATGTGAAAGTGAAACCTGGGAGGCAGGGGTCTATAGAGAGGAAGTGAAAGAGAAAAACCATAGAGGTGAGAAGAAGAGTGCAACTGTTATAGGAAAGAAGATATGCCATACCAGCAGATAGATGGGGTCAAAAGCCATTTAGACAAACTGAAAAAGGCTGTAGGTTTGTTGTTCTTCTGTGTGTACTTTGAGTTCTCTTTTGAGTTTATTTTTGTTAACCTTTTGTCTCTTTGATGTTTGCCTGGGTGTGTACTGCTGCCGCAACAGACACCTACATTCAAAACCGATAGGAACTGCGGCAGACCTTGAGTTATGGTCCCTGTAGCTATCAAACCAATATTCCAACAACTATGCTATAATTACAAAGCTATTATTCACAGGACAATTATCAATTTTAATTGTTTTTTTTTATTTCCTCATATACTCCAAAAGTTTGGTATCAGGTCCAAAATCTCATCTTTTAAAATGCTTTGATACGAATGAAAGTGACAACAGGTGAACTGGAGTGGCAACCGCAAGACAACCCCCAAAAAAGGAATGGTTTTTCAAGTGGTGGCCACAGACAATTATTATCTCCTTATCCTTCCTGACTAGTTAGTCTCTAGTCTTGCATTTTGCTAGTATCTTTGTCACTATTGGTAGCATGAAGCGGTACCGGCAGCTGATTCAGGTTGCACAGGTAGTCCAGCTCCTCCAGGATGGCTCATCTATACATGCCATTGCAAGAAGGTTTGCTCTGTCTCCTAGCACAGTCTCAAGAACATGGAGGTATAACAAAATGAAGTGTAAAATAAAGCACAAGAAGCTAGTATTTCAATATCATGAAATACTGTATGAAAAGAGTAAAACCACAGTTAATTGTTACTGGAGTAAGACATACCTAAAGGATGCCTAACTAGTTCTAAGGTTTTATTGGAGAGGTGCCTGAATAACAGTAGGCTGAATGTTTTTCCAGGAGGAGGAAGCAAGAAGTGAAAAGCAGCATTTTTAGCCTGCCAAGTGGGAATAACAGTTTAAAGGCAGGCTAACACAGAAGGCTAGATTTTACATGGGAACCTATGAAGTGCCCTGAGAGTGGAGTTAGTATGAATCAGATTTATTCTAATATCAGAAGATCAGGAAAAGGTTTGAATTTGATCATAGGAGCAGTAGGATGCCAATGGATAAAAATAAATTAAAGGAGTATTAAATCTGTAGCAAGTGAAAGATTATATTAGCTGAGCAGCAACTTTTTAGATAAATTTAAGAGGTTAAATAGTAAGTTGTTTGGAGCCATGCCAACAGAGAGCTGCAATAGTCATAACCAGAGGGAACAAGAACTGGAACAAGATATTGAGTTCATATGTATCGAGAAAGGGTCACATCTTTTAGATATTGTAAGTCCTTTCAAAATCAAACCAAGTTTGCTGATGTCATAAAACAAAGAAAATGAAATGTTTGTTATTCTTTTATTTGGCCACTATGTTGCAGGGGTGGAAATTTGTTTCATATCTAAAACATTACTCAAATCAAAAATATATATCCGGCCAATAATGAGAAGAACAGCAATGAAAGCTAATGCTTATATTTAATCAACTTTAACCTCATCATCTCCTCAGTTGATGAAGGATCAACAATGCCCTCTTCTAAGCTCTTTTCACAAATCAAAAGCTGCCTCCTTCATTTTCAATAAACAGAATAAAAATGTTATTTTTTGAATTGCCTTATCATCCATCCATCCATCCATTGTCTCCCGCTTATCCAAGGTCGGGTCGCGGGGGCAGCAGCTTGAGCAGAGATGCCCAGACTTCCCTCTCCCCGGCCACTTCTTCTAGCTCTTCCGGGAGAATCCCAAGGCGTTCCCAGGCCAGTCGAGAGACATAGTCCCTCCAGCGTGTCCTGGGTCTTCCCCGGGGCCTCCTCCCAGTTAGACGTACCTGGAACACCTCACCAGGGAGGCGTCCAGGAGGCATCCTGATCAGATGCCCGAGCCACCTCATCTGACTCCTCTCGATGCGGAGGAGCAGCGGCTCTACTCTGAGCTCCTCCCGGATGACTGAGCTTCTCACCCTATCTTTAAGGAAAAGCCCAGACACCCTGCAGAGGAAACTCATTTCAGCTGCTTGTATTCGCGATCTCGTTCTTTCGGTCACTACCCATAGCTCATGACCATAGGTGAGGGTAGGAACATAGATCGACTGGTAAATTGAGAGCTTCGCCTTGCGGCTCAGCTCCTTTTTTACCACGACAGACCGATGCAGCGCCCGCATTACTGCGGATGCCGCACCGATCTGCCTGTCGATCTCACGCTCCATTCTTCCCTCACTCGTGAACAAGACCCCGAGATACTTGAACTCCTCCATTTGGGGCAGGATCTCGCTACCAACCCTGAGAGGGCACTCCACCCTTTTCCGGCTGAGGACCATGGTCTCGGATTTGGAGGTGCTGATTCTCATCCCAGCCGCTTCACACTCGGCTGCGAACCGATCCAGAGAGAGCTGAAGATCACAGCCTGATGAAGTAAACAGGACAACATCATCTGCAAAAAGCACTGACCCAATCCTGAGCCCACCAAACCGGACCCCCTCAACGCCCTGGCTGCGCCTAGGAATTCTGTCCATAAAAGTTATGAACAGAATCGGTGACAAAGGGCAGCCCTGGCGGAGTCCAACTCTCACTGGAAACGGGTTCGACTTACTGCCGGCAATGCGGACCAAGCTCTGGCACCGATCGTACAGGGACCGAACAGCCCTTATCAGGGGGGCCGGTACCCCATACTCTCGGAGTACCCCCCACAGGATTCCCAGAGGGACACGGTCGAATGCCTTTTCCAAGTCCACAAAACACATGTAGACTGGTTGGGCAAACTCCCATGCACCCTCCAGGACCCTGCTAAGGGTATAGAGCTGGTCCACTGTTCCGCGACCAGGACAAAAACCACACTGTTCCTCCTGAATTCGAGGTTCGACTATCCGACGGACCCTCCTCTCCAGGACCCCTGAATAGACTTTTCCAGGGAGGCTGAGGAGTGTGATCCCTCTGTAGTTGGAACACACCCTCCGATCCCCCTTCTTAAAGAGGGGGACCACCACCCCGATCTGCCAATCCAGAGGCACTGTCCCTGATGTCCATGCGATGTTGCAGAGGTGTGTCAACCAAGACAGCCCTACAACATCCAGAGCCTTGAGGAACTCCGGGCGTATCTCATCCACCCCCGGGGCCCTGCCACCAAGGAGTTTTTTGACCACCTCGGTGACCTCAGTCCCAGAGATGGGGGAGCCCACCTCTGAGTCCCCAGGCTCTGCTTCCTCATTGGAAGGCATGTTAATGGGATTGAGGAGGTCTTCGAAGTACTCCCCCCACCGACCCACAACGTCCCGAGTCGAGGTCAGCAGCGCACCATCCCCACCATATACAGTGTTGACACTGCACTGCTTCCCCTTCCTGAGACGCCGGATGGTGGACCAGAATCTCCTCGAAGCCGTCCGAAAGTCGTTCTCCATGGCCTCCCCAAACTCCTCCCACGCCCGAGTTTTTGCCTCAGCAACCACCAAAGCCGCATTCCGCTTGGCCTGCCGGTACCTATCAGCTGCCTCCAGAGTCCCACAGGACAAAAGGGACCGGTAGGACTCCTTCTTCAGCTTGACGGCATCCTTCACCGCCGGTGTCCACCAACGGGTTCGGGGATTGCCACCACGACAGGCACCGACCACCTTACGGCCACAGCTCCGGTCAGCTGCCTCAACAATAGAGGCACGGAACATGGCCCATTCGGACTCAATGTCCCCCACCTCCCTCGGGACACGGTCGAAGTTCTGCCGGAGGTGGGAGTTGAAGCTACTTCTGACAGGGGGCTCTGCCAGACGTTCCCAGCAGACCCTCACAATACTTTTGGGCCTACCACGCCTGACCGGCATCCTCCCCCACCATCGAAGCCAACTCACCACCAGGTGGTGATCAGTTGACAGCTCCGCCCCTCTCTTCACCCGATGTCCAAGACATGTGGCCGCAGGTCCGACGACACGACCACAAAATCGATCATCGAACTGAGGCCTAGGGTGTCCTGGTGCCAAGTGCACATATATACACCCCTATGCTTGAACATGGTGTTCGTTATGGACAATCCGTGACGAGCACAGAAGTCCAATAACAAAACACCACTCGGGTTCAGATCGGGGGGGCCATTCCTCCCAATCACGCCCTTCCAGGTCTGACTGTCATTGCCCACGTGAGCATTGAAGTCTCCCAGCAGAACGAGGGAGTCCCCAGAAGGTATGCCCTCTAGCACCCCCTCCAGGGACTCCAAAAAGGGTGGGTACTCCGAACTGCTGTTCGGTGCATACGCACAAACAACAGTTAGGACCCGTCCCCCCCCCCGGCCCCCCCCCTCCTTCAACTGCCACCTTATCGTGGTGGAGGGGTTTGCGTGTCCCAATGATCCTAGGAGCTCTGTTGTCCGGGGCTTTATGCCCCTGGTAGGGCCACCCAAGGCAAACTGGTCCTAGGTGAGGGATGAGACAAAGAGCGGTTAAACAAACCTCCTATGATGAAAAACAATTTTGGACGGCGTTTTCCCTTGCCTGGATGCGGGTCACCGGGGCCCCACTCTGGAGCCAGGCCTGGAGGTGGGGCTCGATGGTGAGCGCCTGGTGGCCGGGCCTGCACCCATGGGGCTCGGCCGGGCACAGCCCGAAGAGGCAACGTGGGTCCCCCTTCCCATGGGCTCATCACCTATGGGAGGGGCCAAGGAGGTCGGGTGCAGTGTGAGTTGGGTGGTGGCCGAAGGCGGGGACCTTGGTGGTCCGATCCTCGGCTACAGAAGCTGGCTCTTGGGACGTGGAATGTCACCTTTCTGAAGGGGAAGGAGCCTGAGCTAGTGCGCGAAGTTGAGAGGTTCCGGCTAGATATAGTCGGACTCACCTCGACGCACAACTTAGACTCTGGAACCAATCTCCTTGAGAGGGGCTGGACTCTGTACCACTCTGGAGTTGCCCCCGGTGAGAGGCGCCGAGCGGGTGTGGGTATACTTATTGCCCCCCGACTTGGAGCCTGTACATTGGGGTTTACCCTGGTGGACGAGAGGGTAACCTCCCTTCGCCTTCGGGTGGGGGGACGGGTCCTAACTGTTGTTTGTGCGTATGCACCGAACAGCAGTTCGGAGTACCCACCCTTTGTGGAGTCCCTGGAGGGGGTGCTAGAGGGCATACCTTCTGGGGACTCCCTCGTTCTGCTGGGAGACTTCCATGCTCACGTGGGCAATGACAGTGAGACCTGGAAGGGCGTGATTGGGAGGAATGGCCCCCCCGATCTGAACACGAGTGGTGTTTTGTTATTGGACTTCTGTGCCTTATCATTATTTTCCAAAATATATTAACTGAAAATCAGAAGAATCCTCACTGAATCTCAATGAAGGAGCATGACAAACAAGATCCATTGTGCTTTGCATGCACATGGTAACATCTCTGGCACAAGTTGCTACACAATGCCTACCGTTGTAAAAACACAGCTAGAACAAGGAAGACAACTATACCTAACATCAAAAAAGGCACAAAAAACAGCTTCTCAATCGTAAAAAACGGATATGAGCACAAGGTAAGTGGGTGGCATTATTAACTACAGTGTACTTGTTATGGTTTAGCCAAGGTTTTACCCCTATCTCTTATACATTTATGTTTTATGTGTTATTTTTTCTTTTTTGTTATATATATATATATATATATATATATATATATATATATATATATATATATATATATATATATATATATATATATATATATATATTCACGGCATTCGCAGTCTGAATCACAATCTGATTGTATGGGTGGTTACCTACCAGGTAACGCTTGTGGTTGGTCAACAAGTCGGCAACATTAGGGGCTTCGCCTCTAGCGCTGACGTCCGAGGTTCGATTCCCGAGAGGGAGTGCAGTAGAGTGTGTACGCCTGATGAGCCCAGAATTAGGGCGAAACACGTGTCGCGTACTCTTTGCATTATTTGACAGTAAAACTATTTCAACCATTCTATGATCTGCTTCTCACAACTGAGGGCATCGTGGCGGATGTTAGCCGACTTGCTGACCAACCACAAGCGTTACCTGGTAGGTAACCACCCATACAATCAGATTGTGATTCAGACTACGAATGCCGTGAATGTAATTACCCCGATCTACATGCTGTCAAATGAACAAACCACACGGCGTGGCACAACATTAGGGGCTTCACCTCTAGCGCTGATGTCCGAGGTTCGATTCCCGAGAGGGATTGCAGTGAGTGTGTACGCCTGATGAGCCCAGAATTAGGGCGAAACACATGTCGCGTACTTTTTGCATTATTTGACAGTAAAACTATTTCAACCATATATATATATATATATATATATATATATATATATATATATATATATATATATATATATTGTAATGGACAGCCGGGTCCCATGCCTGGCAGGGACGCCCCTGCTGCATCTGTTCCGGGGGAGCAGCCATGGACTGTTCAATACCTCCCCTGGGACGCTTGGTGGCAGCCTCCCTGGCAGACGATGATTCCCCAACCTGGCGCATGGCTCCATGGGAGATGGAGTCCTCCACAGCCTGGTTGGGGGCTCAGATGGCCGCTAGGGGGAGCTGCATGGACAGTTCAATACCTCCCCTGGGATGCTTGGTGGCAGCCTCCCTGGCAGACGATGATTCCCCAACCTGGCGCATGGCTCCATGGGAGATGGAGTCCTCCACAGCCTGGTTGGGGGCTCGGATGGCCGCTAGGGGGAGCTGCATGGACAGTTCAATACCTCCCCTGGGGATGCTTGGTGGCAGCCTCCCTGGCAGACGATGATTCCCCAACCTGGCGCATGGCTCCATGGGAGATGGAGTCCTCCACAGCCTGGTTGGGGGCTCGGATGGCCGCTAGGGGGAGCTGCATGGACAGTTCAATACCTCCCCTGGGATGCTTGGTGGCAGCCTCCCTGGCAGACGATGATTCCCCAACCTGGCGCATGGCTCCATGGGAGATGGAGTCCTCCACAGCCTGGTTGGGGGCTCGGATGGCCACTAGGGGGAGCTGCATGGAGTCAGCAGCCTGGCTGGTCGTATCTTCAGCCCCACCCGGAAATGCAATTAGGACCAGATGGTCAAGCACCTGGAACGCTTCCGGGTGGGGTATAAAAAGGGCCAGCCACCACCACTCGGAAGCCAGAATCGGGAGGAAGAGGACGAGGTTGCCTGGGAGGAGTGGTGGTGCCAAAGTGGAAGGAAAGTGTTGTTTGGTGTGCTATATTTAAGTGCTTGTGGGACTGTGTTGGGCCGGTGGGACACAGGTAAGGCGTGCCCCACGGCTGAAGGAAAAAATAAAAAGACTGTTTATTATACACGTGCCTCTGCGTCAGTCTGTGCCGGGTGGGGCGCTATAGAGCGCCTTTCACGATATATATATATTGTGAGAAGCAGCCCGGACACAGACAGACGGACACCATTTTAAAGTCCACCACACATTTATTTCCCATATTTACAAGGTCCGTAAGTGCACAACCCCAGTGCCTCCAGCACCAATCTCCCCAAAGTCCAGGCCTCTCTTCCAGTGCCTGCTTCCTTCAGGCCGCCTCCACTCTCCTTCACTCAGAACCTTGTCCACTCCTCGCCTGACTCCAGTCATCGTTTGTAGGGAGGAGGCCCCTTTTATACATGCCCGGATGGGTTCCAGGTGCTTTCCCGACACTTCTCTGCGGACACTCCCTGTGTGGCGGAAGTGCTGGGGGGAAGAAGACTGGGGACACCCGGAGGGCTTCCGGGAGCACAGCCGGGGTCCTTCAGGCAGGGGGATGCCCCCTGGTGGTGGCCACGGGCCCCTACAGGGTTGGCCCCAATACAACCAGGGCGGACGCCCCCTCGCGGTCTGGAGGAGGAATGAGCCCTTCTCCTGTCTTCCTGGGCGTCCCGGCTCGGTGCCACCCCCAGCTGCATGCCACAATACCCCACCACAAGCTGAGACCCCTAGGGGCCAGCAGCCCGTCCCGCGAAGGCAGGTCTTCCTCGGCGGGAAGCCGACATACTCCGCTCCAGGGCCCGGTCCTGCAAAACAGAAAACAGAACAAGGGGCGGAAACGTTGCCCTGACGCCGCCACTCGCCGTCTCTCTGTCTTCTATAGAAGCAATGCTTCCCCCTCTGACCGGCACCCCAGTGCTTGCTAGCTCGGCCCCCCCTTTCATGACCTCCGTGCCCCTCGTGGTGAGATATCGGATGGGACCACATGCGTGCCCGTCACCTCAGCCTGCCGTAGGTTTTTCCTCTGCTCTCGCAGAGGGCGGCCCTTCTCCAGACGTGAGTGTCCTACCTCACGTCCTTCCTTATCGGAGGAACCGGCATTCTTCCCTTGGCTCCCCCTTTTCCTCTGGGACGCGGTGACGGACTGAGTCTGCTTATGGTAAAGAAAGAGACCCTGTCGCGTCTGCGTCCCTGTAGAACGGCTCGAGGCTGCGGCCGGCTTAGGGTGGAGGGCGCTAGGACCCAGGGCACTTATCAGCCTGCGTCCTGCCAACCCCCTCGCTGTTTCTCCCCTCGCCATGCACGCAGCACCCATCGCCGCATCTACTGTAGGAGATTCCCCTACTGGACTCCGGTCACGGGTTTCGCGGGTCCTTTTGGTGGGACCTCCAACATGCTGTACGGGATCAGCTGCAATTACCGTTCCCGCTGTACTGCTCCGGCAGAAGGTTCGATCGCCGCACCGTTCCGTCCGCGCTTGCAGCACCTGCTGTGACACGACTTCCTTCCCCTCCGGCTTCTGCACCTCAGCATGGAGGGACACAGCTTCTGTGGAAGCGACTCCACAGAACGCAGGTCAATCACCAGTGCCCATAGAGCTGCAGACATGGACAAACAAACAGCCAGCAGTGAGCTTACCTCTTCGTCAGCCTCAACCGCTTGCTGCTCTTTGGGGCCCTTTTCCTCAGGCCCAATCGGGTCTCTTCTGGCCACGAGATGGACATTCTTAGGTCCCACCTCTCTACAGTCATTGGCGGGCACACAAGACACACCATCCAATCTCGTGCCTGCCACGGGGAGGGACTTCTGGTCCGCCGCCATTTTGGCTCTTCTCCCCCTGGTGTGGCGGCATTTTGGCTTTTGGAGTTGCAGTGCTATTTTCTCAGCAGCTGTCCCGACTGCCACCTCCGCACTGCCGATGGCCTGTGTACCGGCACACCTCTGTCACGGACGCGGAACTGGGCAGTCCCTGCCTGCAACAGAAGAGGTGATTCCGACACTGCAGGGCCGACCACCGTTAGGCAGGGCACTTACCTTCCGGCTCCCGTCCGTCAGCTGTAACCGCTGTAATGGGGCCTTCCCATCCGCGATGCAGTCCTGACCGCCGCTTCTGACAGCGCGTCGGTCAGAGCCCGCTGCACTCTGGCAACGCCTGTTGTCGCTCCTCCGCACCCGGGGATCAAAGCCTTTATGCGGACCGCTGGTGGTCCCTGGGGAGAATCGCTCCCGCGGAGTTGTGCATGTGCTGCTCCCGCGGCACGTGTGTGGGTTCCGCTGCTGCGCCGGGCCGCTCACAGAATACTTTTTGAACCCAGGTTCCTACCTTGAACCAGGCAGACCATCCTGCCGACTACACCACTGTGAGAAGCAGCCCGGACACAGACAGACGGACACCATTTTAAAGTCCACCACACGTTTATTTCCTATATTTACAAGGTCAATAAGTGCACAACCCCAGTGCCTCCAGCACCAATCTCCCCAAAGTCCAGGCCTCTCTTCCAGTGCCTGCTTCCTTCAGGCCACCTCCACTCTCCTTCACTCAGAACCATGTCCACTCCTCGCCCGAATCCAGTCATCGTTTGTAGGGACGCAGCCCCTTTTATACATGCCCGGATGGGCTCCAGGTGCTTTCCCGACACTTCTCTGTGGACAATCCCCTGTGTGGCGGAAGTGCCGGCTGATCCACGTGCTTGGAAGCCCAACCCTGTAGGGCTTCCAAGCCCTATACCCCCAATACAACCAGGACGCCCCCTCGTGGTCTGGAGGAGGAATGAGCCCTCCTCCTGTCTTCCTGGGCGTCCCGACTGGGTGCCACCCCCAGCCACGTGCCACAATATATATATATATATATATATATATTCCCATACCTCCCATCCATCACCACGCTTTTCCCAGCATCCCACTGTTTAATTTCCAGTCCAACCCTATAAATTGTCCATCTACCCATCCTTATGTGTCTGGTGATTTTGTTTGAAAATTGCTGACCTTAATTTTATTACAGTATATGGGGCTAAACACCCCAACCCTTTATGTTTGTCCTTGTTTTATTACAATATATATATATATAGTTTTTTTTTTTTGTTAATGTGATTAGTTATGTACCCTGTCCCCTTAAAACTGGAGGATGAGCCACCATAACATACTGCAATAACATATTGTATCTCCTTGATTGGGACTGCATCTTTGGGGAGTTATTGTGAGCTATTTGTTTGTTTTGATTTTAAGCTTCACATTTCTATTCTTGATTACTGATTTATGTTTTGTGGATTTTGCTTTATTTGCTTTAGGGTGTCATTCTACACATATTTATATTGGCAGTTTTTTGATATTTACTTAACCTTTATAATAGATTTTCATTATTGTTTGCGAAGGGCCATCATTTTTACATTTCATGTTATATTTCTGTTTGCTTTGTTTATTTTTGTTAATAGTGTACTGTAAATTTAAATGTGTTGCCATTTCAAGTGGTTTATGAGTGGAGCCCCAGGAGGCAGGACCACCCTGATTTCACTGTTCCTGGGTCCTCCTTCTGGTTCTATTTCCTCAGTCAGAAGCAAGACCCAGCAGTGGAGCACTGAGTTATTACAGAGTTTACTGTTGTTTTGTTTCAGTCAGGATTAGTCCGTCATTTATAGGCCTATCTAGGCCAAAGGCTGCAGGTAGAAGTCGGGGAACTGGCAGGCTTGGCTGAGCCTCTTTTGTGTTGGCCATTGAAGGTCCTGGCCTGCTTTATGGGTCTTTTGGAGGCTTCATTCACCTTTTCACAATGTCTGAGACTCATTTTCACAACAGATGCACACCACCTTAATTAAACAATCTCTACCTGGTCACATCAAAGCAACATAATTCTGGTAAACCCCGTGCCACTTTCTATATTAAGGTCCAATTGGGCCCAGCCACACCAGATGTTGTCCAAGATACGCAATATATGGATATGTAGAAAAAGCTTACTTACAGAAGAAAAACTAACACAAGCACAGCAATTAGCTTCACTTACAGTTTCAGTGTAAAATTGAACAGACTGAAGCAAAATTTGTGATGGGTGGTTCTCTGAACAAGCATATTATATGATCAGATATTGAACAGACAATCATATAAAGCACTTCACAATACAGATTGTACTCAATACATGCAGTCATTGTTCTAATACAATTAATGGGCTCATTTTAGTAATTGTGCCTTTATGAGTAAGTGTATGTGCGTGTGTCATGCAATAGATAGGTGTCCCATCCCCGGCCATTTCCTGCATTGTACCAAATCCTGCTGTGCTAGAGTCAGGCACTTTCCATACAAAATAGTGCAAAGCAATTACATTAAATGGGCAAATGGATGGACATGCATGTAATTTTTTTTAACATGACATGGTAAGTGGGGCTAATAATACATGTTAATTAATTTTATGATTTTACTTTACTTAGTAAATTTGTTTATTAAACAAATAACATATTTTAAAATTCAGATTTAGCACTATGCTATTCTTAATAGTTACTGCCAGTGCATCTTTCTTCATCAAATTATATATATACTGTATATATATATATATACTGTATAAGGAGTGAGTCAAAATTATGTTAACATCCATCCATTTTCCAACCCGCTGAATCCGAACACAGGGTCACGGGGGTCTGCTGGAGCCAATCCCAGCCAACACAGGGCACAAGGCAGGAACAAATCCCGGGCAGGGTGCCAACCCACTGCAGGACACACACAAACACACCCACACACCAAGCACACACTAGGGCCAATTTAGGATCGCCAATCCACCTAACCTGCATGTCTTTGGACTGTGGGAGGAAACCCACGCAGACACGGGGAGAACATGCAAACTCCACGCAGGGAGGACCCGGGAAGCGAACCCGGGTCTCCTAACTGTGAGGCAGCAGCGCTACCACTGCGCCACCGTGCCACCCATTATGTTAACACTAATGGATTATTTTTATCTTGACCACACCTTTGCAGGTCAATGAAGTTCGTGATATCAATGACCTGAAGGACAGAATACAGACTGTGGTATCATCTATTCCCCACAATATGTCTGTCTGGGCTTTAAATGGTACTGTTGCTCGTTTTTGTGTGTTGAACATGATGGCGAACAGGTTGAGACATTCTTGTAAATCATCTTGCACATATGAAGTATGTTTTGTGAATCATTTCCACCATTCAAATGTTAACATAATTTTGACTCACCTGGTACATATATATACTGTATATATATAGTCAAGCTTGAATTGCAGAGTTGCTCGAAAGACAGGAAGATGAGACCAGGTTTCCAAGGAAAGAGTAAGTTTATTGCTGAGAAAGTAGGAACAGTCTCAAGACTTTATTCAAAACAAGGTTTTTTCTTCAACTCACAGACATACAAGTTAAAGCTCCCTTCTTCAGATTAAAAGAACACAAAGCCATCTTCGTTGAGCAGGTACAGTGGCTTGGAAGCAATGGCTGGGGCAGACATAGTCTGGAGCAAAGAGGACAGTCGGCGTGAAATCTTCTAAGCATTTTATGAGAAGCACGTTTCCTATTGAAGTACTGTCTAAGAAGGAGATTTTCGAATGACAATTGTGTTACAGAGACAATGCAGAGGAGCAGCTACCACACTGTCTTTGCACAGCTGGTACTGCTGTGAGAGACGGCGAATCAGCAGAGACACCGGTCACAGTATATATATTGTCATAAGTATGATAAAGAGCCACACAAAAAAAAGATTTGGTGCAGCCACCCATATATTGTTCCTGGCTGCAGTGGATAATTGTTTAGTACAGAATTGTACAGGATTGAGTCCACAACTGAACTGCCTTGTTGGCACAAAGATGGCGGCTTAAAAGGAGAGTGGAGGACGTGACATCATCCCTGGAATCTGAACCGGAAGTGATGCCATTGGGCCCGTGCCCGGAAGTGACATCATCAGTGCTCCCGGAACTCAAAGTGACGTCATCAGTGGCCCCAGAACCAAGAGTGACGTCATTAGGGCCAGGCTGGATTTCCCATAACTTGTCTGCATTGAAGTGAGAAAAAGAGTCAGTGCACTCCACCTCACCTTGGTCTGGCATGGAATTACTCTCACTCAGACCCTTCAGCTGCCTACCATGAGCACGTGTGTGACAATATACGTATATATTTATATATATATATATATATATATATATATATATATATACAGTATATCTGCATTCCAGAATGACAACTTTAAAAAACATTCTTGTTATGATTGAATTCAAACAGCTGGAATATATTTAATTGCCATAAAACAAAATTACAGTATATCTTAATTCATAAGGGCAACACTGTTTCATTTATAATATAAAATAGTTTGGTGTACAGTAAGAAAGAAATCTTATTAGAAGATCATAAGTGACTCGGTCAATTTGTTTCTAGTCAATTTCATATTAGAAATATGTGTAATATGTTGAAATATGAGTGATAAGCAGAAACTTGTTTATTCCAAGCTGCTAGTAAAGATATGGCACATCATTTGTGCTTTTGAGCTATAGCCACTTAGTAAATGTTAGCAACGATCTTGCCCCAAGGGATGAGATTAGCCCTTATGTTATCTACAAATGAGTCATGCACTGTAGCTCCAATGTTATTGGCTTGCTAGATAAATAAGACATTGGTCAAAGTCATTATGCATAAGACGCTGTCACAATATTATTACATTCTAATGAGGAAGTGCACTTATCAAATTAATTTGCACGTCAAATTAGATAATACTAACACATTTCTTCCTCATGCTGGGCTGATCAGTCTGTACCATGCTGGCAGAAATCATTTAACACAATCATGCAAAATAAATACATTTTAATGTTCTACATATGATTTCAAATCTTGCAAAATAAAGCAGTGGCTAAGGTTTCTTATAGAAGAAAACAAAAATACTTTGAACAGTGTTATATATATTCATTCTGCAATGTTTCATTCTGAAAAATTTAAAATTATGCTTACTTTTTCATTGTTTATTTTTTTGAATTTGATGTACTAGTAAATTCATAATGTAAGGAATTAAAAGTATTTTTTAACAATTATTTTAACATGGTTCAACCTGGGTGGCACAATGGCTAGTCTTGCTCCCTCAGAGCTTCAATTATCTGATTTTGTTCCTTATCATGAATATTGCCTGTACAGAGACAGTATGTTCTGCCATTGTCCATGTGAATTCCAAAGCTGTGAATGTTATATTTACTAACAACTCCAAACTGGCTTTGCATTTGTGTGTGTGTGTGTGTGTGTGTGTATCTAATTGATTAGTATTTCATACACGGTTGGTTCTAGGCTCTTGCGTCCTGTTTTGGAGTAGATAATTAATAAACTACTTATGTCAAAAAACATATTGAAATTCATTATCTATATGTTCATTTGCAAGAGAGTTTTAATTAAGTTATTATGGCAACACTTTTTTTAGTTTGGAGAAAATATTCTACAATAGTAGATAGAAGAAACCCAGGATTTGCATAGAATCTCTTGTTTTGTAAGTGACTTCAGTTAATAATTTATTTGTCATTATATGTAAAGTGTAAAATAATATATTTGGTATAGTGCACAGTTTAACTACTCCTTAAGGTTGTTATCGAAAGATTACAGTTTTATTGTTGGTTTACTGTTGATATTATTATTTTGTGCTGCACGTTTTGTTAGTTCCCAAAAGCTGAAAAAATAGACAATTGTTTGATTTTCAATTTTATAAAGTGCGACTGTACAATAGGCAAGTAACATGAAAAAATTGGATAAACATAATGCATTCATAATGCACAAAAATGGCTTCAATTATTTTTAATATTGCCTGTTTGGCTGAAGCCTTTATGCAAGGTAATATTCAAACTTAGAATGCAAGACAGTAGTTGACATGTATCCTTATACACTTGGAGCAGTTTTTATTGTCATGTAGCATGCCAGAATCAACACCCATAAGGTTTAAAGTCTATTGCCATAGACAAAAGTCCCAGATTAATCCTACCCAAACAAATCGATTTCTAAAGGTCACTTTTGAGATGCAGCCAGCTAGAACATTCATTTTAATATGCTCTTCCAAAAACCCCTCTTGTGCACCACAACCTCCATAGCTGCTTCCCACTGGTGGATTTTGTAGAGGTTTACTGTAAGTAAATAGCATTAAACTTACTGACTAATAACTTTACTTGACTTTTAATTATTTGCTTAAAGGACTACTTTTAAACAGATAAAGTGTGTGCTGAACAAAGTGAACCAACTTATCTATGTAAATATATCCTGCACTTTCAGACCCTGTACCTCCCTAGTATTATGATTTGCTTTCATCAAAAATAACTTAAAGATGAGAAAGATTATTAGCAGAAAACATTTGTCTCTTAAAGTAACCATACATAATCAAAGTAAATATGTTATTAACTGTGACAGGTTAACTAAAACTCAGTTTTTATGTAGTAAGTTCAAAAGTCTTTATTTCCTTCACTCACCAATATTTGCATGAAACAAACAAAATAAACCCTTCTCAGAGAATGGTTACTGCTGGAACCAATAAGGCAGATAAACTTGGCCATAAAACTGTGTTCCCTGGTTGTGAAAATTCTCAATTTCCGAGTGTGAGATCTGTAGCATGATAGATTAATGTAGAAATGCAGCAGCCCATGCTCTTTCATCTCTGTCAAGGGATATTTATTCTGACGCTGCTTCTAAATTATTCATTTTCTTAAGGCGATCAATATTAATAATCTGATTTGCTTCTTGGCATTTTCAGTCACACTTCTGTTTAACTGGCTGTAAATAAAGGTCACTCTGTGACACCCTGCTGCTATTCAGAATGTCTTTTCCCTAATTAATTCTTAGCACTTTTTTCCCACTGTAAGCAAGTATCAGTTGCATTTGAAATATGCAATTAATTGCACGCTTGGCCGATGTTGTAGCCCATCTGTGGGAACAGTTATCATGTGGCTGTTCAAAATCTTTTTTCATTAAGAACCATGTTTGTATTGTGCTGATTAGTATTTATTTAACTTGAAAGCAATACTTTTTAACACTTCAGAATGCATTTTAATGAAATGCTATGTAATATAACATGTATGGGTGACCTAATACATGGTAGTGAGTGAGAAAATATTCTGCAGACTCTGCTTAACTCATATTATTTTTTTATTGTTTATTGTTTCCCTTTGTAGGTAAATGGTGTTTATTAGATCTTGAAGTTCATATAATTATGTTTGCTTTGAAAACTATTGTATAAAATAAAAGATTTTTTCATTAATAATGTTGAGCTGATAGCTGAGGGAAACCACAGCAAAATGACAATCGTAAGCCTCAGGCACAGGGTACTTTAATGCAAACCCTCAGTAGGACATGCATTACTGAGGAAAAACAAAAAAAAAAAGTTTGTTTGAGGAGGTATTAAGGGAAAAATGTCTTATTCATCTTGAGGATGCAGAAGGTCTACTAATCTGTATTAGCTTTTTTTATTGTTTTAAGCTCTGTGTGATTGGCAGGTTTTTATTTATATACTATGTATGAAGGGAATTGTTTAGCTGTTACTACAAGCATACTTGTTTAATTGATGCAGTGTCTATATTATTATATCAATTTATAGAAGGCATTGTAAACAAGGTCAGGCAATTGAAAATCTTTTATTTTTTCATTATTAAAGTTATTTGCAATTCAATGAGTACAGCTAAATGTTGGCAGAGTTCAGGATTGTGTTTACTGTGTCCCCTGGCACTTGTACAGCTATGGCAGTATTTCACATACGTATTGTAAATGTTATCTGGCTTACACTCATTATCTGCAGTGGCTTGTCCTCTTCCTGGGATTAAACTCCAAGCTGGGCCTTCTTAGGTCTGCCACAGACCAGACACCAAGCACCCTACCAGCTGAGATAAAGCTTTTCTACCACCCTGTTGTCTGCCATTATTGTTATTATCTGTAAGAAAAAAATTGACTTGCTTAAAAACACATACAGATCTGGTACTAAATAAGTTTAAGTATCATTTTAAAATGTTGACATGTCGTTTATGCAAAAACATTTGGGCTAGATGGCATCTAAAAAACATATTGTTTGTTTCATAGCCTAGTAGTTAGTAGTTTTGTGTCTTAGAAAGCACTTTATACCAACAGTGAATCCAAAAATTTCAGAATTGGGGTGGGGGGCTGTGACACCCCATGTAGTGGGAACGTGGGCACCAGACTACACACTGGGTGTCCTGTAGTTCGGGACTAATTGGGATCAGAAATTAGACATTTTAGACTTGGAAGCACAGACAGAAAAAGGTTGTATTTTAAAACAAAAGTTGTGTTGTTTTTATAGTGTCAGGCGGATTTTTACACATGTCCTCACAGCAACAGACACACAAAACACAAAGAAACAATGTCCCAAAAAATAGTGACAGTGTACAATGTTTACAGTGAGTATGGCATGTCTCCCAAGTGAAAAAAGAAATGAACAATAAATGTACAGTATATATACAAATATTGGCACTCTTCCTCAATAAAAATGCAGATGGAAGATACTACACAAAAAGACAGTCCTTCCAATAGTAAGATCCACAAAAATATTTACAAAGAGAAAAATCAGTGTCTATACAACAAACCCAATTCATATAAATACATTCATATCTATCTATTATATAAAAAAATTTTGGGTCAAGATGTGATCATATCGGAGAGACACTTTGAAGTCCCACGAGACTTCTTGCACGTCACGCCCTACTTACTAACAATTTCTCGGAGACACTTTAACATCCCACGAGACAAGGAAGTGAGACAAAAGGACAGCTGCTGTACAGGCTTTTAAATGATCGTCGCACAGCGCGACATGAAGATCACGCAGCTCAGTAGCTGCTAGCAGACAGCCAGCAGCTGATCCGTCCGCATCTCCATAGTGTGTGTAAAGCCCCCCCTCCCCCCTTCACATTGCGAGCGAGCAGAGACGCGAAGTGGCTAGCGTGAAGCGTGCCCCCGGGGGTGGGGGTTGTGGGGTGTGCAAGCGAAGCAAGTAGGAGGCACAGCCCCCTAGTGAATCTATACAAAAATAAGGCACAAGCTGCTGTGCTTGATGTATTTTAAAGGCTGAGCTACATCAATACAACTCGGTCAAAAGACAAACCTTACAGGCAGGAAGTGCCTTTAATACTCTGCGTCATTTTGCCAATCAATCCTGAAGCTCTACGTCACCCTCTAACCCAGGGGTGGCCAACTCCGATCCTTAAGAGCTGCAGTGGTTGCAGGTTTTTCTACAACCTAGTTGCTTAATTAAAGGCCAATCTTCACCAATAACAGATCTTATTTATTTTCATAGCTTGTTAGTGTTTTAACTCTGCCATGTCAGTTAATTCTTAAGTCATACGTTTTTCTTTCCTTTCTAATGATACATGTATCATCCCAGTGATTTGAAGCCTAAAACGGATGAGAAATTTTCAGTTCTTCACTCTCTCTTCAGTTTCCTTCTGAGTACTTAATCAAACCAAATAGTGAATGATAAATACACACGTGGAAATGGAGATAAGCTAGATGTAGAAGTGCCAGTTCCTTTGTCATTTGCATCTCATTGCTAATAAGGAGAAATTAAAACAATAAATACAGCAGTATAAGACTAAAATAAGCAATTAAGGGTTCAAAATCTTAACAAGCGAGGCAACTAAAATGAAGCAGAAAAATGTCACTTGAGCAATAAGTGCTTCTTCATCAGCAATAAATAATTTCTCATGAAGCAATTGGGTTGGAACAAAAACCTGAAGCCACTGTGGCTCTCCAGGACCAATGCTGCTTAGGGACTGAGTCTTAAATAGCAAATTAATTAAATTATTTCTTCAGTTAGCTTTAGTACCTTATCAACATCATTTTGTGTGCTGCTCCTAAAGTGTAAGAAAGTATCTCTTAGCAACCCAACTAATGAAATACAGTCTATGACAGACAGAGAAAGTGACTGCTGTACTTTGTTTGCTAAATCATTTATCTCAAAAAATGTTCCAAATGTTACTAGCAGAAACAAAAACTTGTTTGCTTGAATCTTTTGCAGAAGGAATTGGACTTTATTGGAACTGGAATTCAACTTTAGTGTGTCCATTACTTTCAGAGAATTAGGCAAGAGACTCCACTATCATATTAAGAAGGCCTTTTTCACTGAGCCTGACTTTGAGAACCAACACATATCTGTCGACTATTCCAGTTCCAAACATCCGCGGTCTGAATGCAGCTCCTTCTGGATCTCCATAAATGATGTATGTTGATTACTTCCTCTCATAAACATGTGAAAAGAATTCAAGGTTTAAAAACAGTATTAAAATGACCACACACTTTCTCTACGGAACAGAGAACACAATTTAAATAGTGGGAGCTACAATGTAATGAAGAGTTCAGATTCTGTTGCCCTAACATGTCAAGAATTTTCTCTGTAATACTGTTAGCTGTAATAACTGGTCTACCCACAAACCCAATAGCTCATTCTTTAATAATGCTTTCTTAAATACAGCAAATGCACACAGCCACAAGCTTTCTTTTTGAAACATCTTTACATTGATCAGCAATAATAGCGTAATAGGTATGCCTGTAAATCTTTTTTTTTCATAGTGCTTGAGAAAATTGATTTATATATCAGAGCTCATCATTTTTGCATTTTCTAGCAATTTGTCAAGGATATTCTTAATTTTAGGATTTTATATATTGCCAGCAATTTGAAAATTTCAAAACAAAATTACATTGGCTTAGTGCCTCATCAGTTTGTCTGTGCTAGTATAATGGGACATCTTGTTGGGTACAGACCATTATGATGTCAAGAACCAGTTTAATATGCTCACAATTTGTTTCTATAAGATATTCTTTTGCATTATCTCTGTATATTTGATTTAAAATTGTGCATTTTCTTTAATGTTATGCATCTGCCTGTAATGCATCAGATATTCCCTTTTCATTTATCTGCTGTTTACAAACCTGGTGCATAAAATTGAGGAGCTTCCAATCTTTGAATCCATCTTTCACAAATGCTGTTTGCTCACTGACTACAAAAAATGTCTGCACATTGTAGAAAATACTACCTGTCTGATTGTGCTGTATTCTAGGCATTTATACTTAATATACCAGCACAAGGAAAAAATGCACAATTTTCCAAATATCATGGTAACTGGAACTTTAAACAACTTTCGTTTATTGGCTTGATTGTCCAACCTTAACAGTTCAAATGGCAGAGTTGAACTAAGCCTTTTTTGAAAATTCACATCAAGGTTACGATGGTTCTGCAGTTGGTGAGTAGTCAGATGTACTTTTTTTCAGTGACGACGAGTCTTTTCTTATTAAATTCAGTTTTCTTTATAGTGAATGTGTTAATTGTGCTTTGTTTTGTCATTTACAGTGGATTTCTCATATAGACGAGAATAGAATTCAGGATGACGTGAATGTGATAAAATGAAGTTAGTCCAAATCAAACCACCAAACAAGCATGCATTAATAATGATAGTACCAACAGCAAAATTATTCACCTATGGGCTTTCACTATTCATTTAACATGGAACATCTAATCATTTAAGCAGGTGCAAAAAAATGTCTAATGATTTGGGAGGCCTAGAGGAAAAATGTTATCTTTCTTGTTTATATATAACAATAGCTGTAAAAAAAGTAACCTAAACTATTATTTTTTCTAGTGTTCCATGACTAGCATGTATTCAGCACCAGTCGTGGAACTGAATATTAGTTTTATGAAATATTTAAACATATAATTGGGTGCAACACAAGTAAAATCTAATAAATCATTTAAAATACACTGCTTTTGGTACAGAAGACAAAAGATTTGTTAAACAATAATATTGTGATGGGTACTAAGCCAGATCATTTTTTCTCCATATATCATATTAATATGCTTAGAGCAGCATTATAAGTTAATTCGTTATGTATGTTTCAGTGAATAAAGGTAATTAGTTTTAAGATGATGAAAAATAAGTGCTACACCTACAGTTTTTACTGAAAATTGCTGTGCAGCCACATAGACCATTAATTCAATGCAGCTTACTAAAACAAACTTCAGATGAAATGGAAACAGTCTGCTCATTTAGAGTTTTGTATTAAAAATAATCAACAATGGACTTCTGCTTGGATAATGGACATAGTGCATTAAATAAGAAAAACATCTAGTCCAAAAATCAGCGCTTTTCCACCTAATAAGGTCTCATTATTAAAAAAACAGAAGTACTTTAAGAGCAAGAGAACTGACCTTTTCTACAGAATTAAATTTTGCGCTTCATGTGTACATTTCATTCTACTGTATATATACTTCTCAAATGCAGATTAAATATCTTAAACTGCATTGCATGTGTTGTATCACTGTACTGATGAAAGAAAACAATTAGTGGCTTATACCACAGGTCTGAGACTTGATTACCCAGGTCAATGCATTGTACATCTTGCACATTTTACCAAGAAGGTGGATATGCTAATGTAAAAGCAGTTGACCCTCTTATCAATATTTGTGCATCTTTGAAAGCCATTGCTATTTATAAGATCATGTATATTTTGCTTGAATGGCAAGGGTTAGAAACCTAACCATCCACTCAAATACTTTTCTATTTTGTTAAATTTAAAATTTACTCTACTGCACTGATGTTGTCATTAAAAAAAATGGAACTGGAAGTGTGGAGAGATGAGGTCAACAAACCAAAATATCAAAATGATTGCTAGCTGCCAAATGCTGATATGAAATTGAATATTGTGCTGAGAACATAGTATTACAAGTTTTAATTTTTGCAGTGAATTATTTTATGATTGACCTAACCTTCACTTTTTATCAATCACTTCTAACCCACTCTGCAAAATGGAGTCTGATTTGCCTTCCCCTTGCTATGCTACAGAATACAATTAATTGTTTTACAGGTTCCAAAATTCATCACATAGTTGTATAAATCATAGAGTGAGTGACATGTAAAACAGAGGCAAATTTGTTAACTTTATCATCACAGTACAATATCGTGACAGTCTGGGTTAGCTCCATGGTCCTTGTATTTGAACCTGGAAATGTCGATAATGAAACTGAAGATGAGCTGGGCATATGAGGACACACACACACAGTCAGCAAGAGAAAGGTGCAAATGCTTTGTCCTTGATAATCTTTTAAAACAAGGTTAAAAATAACGGCTGGAAACTGTTCTATAACACCTCACAAGCCCTGGTGAATCCTTCTAAAAACTGATGTCTCCGTTTATTCCTTTCTCTTTAACCTCTTCTCTCTCTGTCTCCTGTTCTTCCATCTTCACCTGTAAAGGCTTCTTTTTCATCCTTTTGTGCACGCAGCATCTCAGTTACAATGCACAGGAACTCAATAAGGTAATTTGAACTAATTGTGTTCTTACGTGCAAATGCAATCAGCCATCAAACATCCTGGGGCTGCACACACACGCACACCGATGGACTTAGAGCCACACAATTTTATTTATCTATTCTGAAAATCCATCACAAGTGCACATTGTAAAAGCTATTGATTTGTGCTTATTTAGCAATACAAAATACCAAAGCTCTATACACACAGATACTTTCCCCAATGTGGTGGGGGAAAAACACAATAAAACAAACAAACAAGAAAAAACCTTTTACTCATATTTAAACATATTTAGTCACACCCACTCTAAGCTCCCATTACAAGATCAGGTGGCATAACTTGGTTAAAATGCCAGCAATCCCATGTGCCACCAAAATCGATAAATAAGAGAAAGAGACTTTATAATAGACAATAAGAATAATTGCTCCAGAAATGTAAAAACAGCATTAACTACCTCAGCAGCAGCTCTGATGCAAGTATGTGAGTTTCTCAACCTACGTTTAATTGCTGAGACAGATATCTTTGGAAGTTTAAACAGGAATGGACCTTTTGTTCGCAGTTACATATTTGCAAGTTCTGTAAAGTGAGGGCTTAATTATTTATATTTTTATATCAAAGGGAAGATCTTAAAATAAACTCTGAACGTGAGTGGAAACTTCTTAATTATTTTTATGAGCACCGGTCCTCTGTTTTATGTTAAATGTACAACATACCCTTATTCTCGATAAAAGACTATGTACATGGTTAAATAATTCACAAGCTACCCTTCCTCAGTAACTATTATGTCCTCATGCAGTTGAACATTATCTTAGTAATGATGTGTTATAAATATATTATTTTGCAATGCTACTTAACTTGACCCCACCAGTTAGAGCTTCCTCCAGTTGCGGTTTCACTAGTCCAAATCATGGAGAAACACATTCTGTAGCAAATCTGTGCTGTAAGGAAACATTCAGGTGACAGATAATGGGGGAGCACAGGCACAGGTAATGGAGCTTGCACAATGAGTGCTGTGCTGAACAGCATACCAGGTTGGACTAGAAAAGATCAAAAAAGACGAATAGGACAGTAGGAGCCCTTATAAAGACAGCGGTTTCCCGGAAGAGGTTCAAGATATTTCATCATTCATTTCCTGAGAGCTACCGCCAACGTTAGTCAGGGAAATGTCGATAATGAACTAAAGAGCTAATACAGTAATCCCTCGCTATATCGCGCTTCGACTTTCGCGGCTTCACTTTATCGCGGATTTTATATGTAAGCATATTTAAATATATATCGCGGATTTTTCGCTGGTTCACGGATTTCTGCAGGCAATGGGTCTTTTAATTTCTGGTACATGCTTCCTCAGTTGGTTTGCCCAGTTGATTTCATACAAGGGACGCTATTGGCAGATGGCTGAGAAGTTATCCAACCAGAGCGCGTATTACGTATTAAATAAAACTCCTCAAATATATTGTGAGCACGGGGGCTCTTCACACCCCTAGAGGATACGGCCGCTCCTCAAAAAACGCTGAAAGATTACCTTCACATTGCTCTCTTCTTTGCTGGGCTTACATATGGCTGCTTTATCAAGTGATATGCATACCTAAAAGATCAAACAGCACGTATTGATTTTTACTTTTCTCTCTTTCTCTCTTGCTCTGACATTCTCTGCTCCTGACGGAGGGGGTGTGAGCAGGGGGGCTGTTCGCACACCTAGACGATACGGACGCTAAAAATGCTGAATGATTACCTTCACGTTGCTCCCTTCTGTGCAGCTGCTTCGTGAAGCGACATGCTGCACGGTGCTTCGCATACTTAAAAGCCAAACAGCCCTATTGATTTGTTTGCTTTTCTCTCTCTCTCTCTGACATTCTCTGCTTCTGACTCGCACTCCTTTGAAGAGGAAGATATGTTTGCATTCTTTTAATTGTGAGACGGAACTGTCATCTCTGTCTTGTCATGGAGTACAGTTTAAACTTTTGAAAAAGAGACAAATGTTTGTTTGCAGTGTTTGAATAAAGTTCCTGTCTCTCTACAACCTCCTGTGTTTCTGTGCAAATCTGTGACCCAAGCATGACAATATAAAAATAACCATATAAACATATGGTTTCTACTTCGCGGATTTTCACCTTTCGTGGGGGGTTCTGGAACGCAACCCCCGCGATCGAGGAGGGATTACTGTAAACAGTCTTTATAAGGGCCAAAAACCACTACTTGTGTTTTGTGTGCAAATAATTCCTGTACTACATCTTGGATTTTTTTTTATTTTATATAGGGTATATTTCTAATGCAGATACATTAACATTTCTGTTTTTGCAAAACGTGAATTTATATCAATTAAAGAAAATCCATCCATCCATTTTCCAACGTGCTGAATCCGAACACAGGGTCACGATTAAAGAAAATGAGTGCATTAATTTAAGTGCATTAAATTATGTATTGCGGATAATGTTGTTGTGGAATTTATTTCAGGTACAGAGTGTTTGATCTGGTAGTAAGGAGCCTGATTGTGAACTGTTATCCATTTATTAACTAAAACTATGGGATAATGTTGCTGGTGTTCATATATAGTATGTCCGATGTTAGTTAATGTAAAACAGAACTCTGGAAATCAGATTATATTCTAGGTGTCAAGATTGTGGATGGACCAAGAGCAGCCAAAAGTACATTGTAACTGTAGCCAAAAATATAATGGTGTAACTCAACCTTTTTATAAGGACTACAAGGGCCAGTAACAGATGAGAGGAAAGGTACTTGCATACCACATATTTACATTTTGTAAATAGGCAAGTAGCTGACTGCCAGAATTGTGTTACCATTCTGATAAGTATTAACTTCTCAGTGAATAATAACCCATTTAAAGGTGTCAAGTTCAAGTGTCCATTGAGTACAATGACCTGTTCTATCTCCATCAATAGCTATTTGCCTTAGGTCAAGGAGAGGTTTATGGTTCATTATAATAGTGAAAAGTAGCTTGTAAAGATAGTGATGGAACTCTTGTACAGCCCAAACAACAGCCAGTAACTCTCTGTCATATACAGGCCAATTTTTCTCAGTCTTATTTATGGCATGAATCTCCAGATGAATCTGACTAAAACAGAAAGGCTTTGTAAAATCATGAAATGCAGCAGCAGGAGAGTTAAGCTGATGCCATATTAGTTGAATCAAGTGATAGTGATAGAAATGTGAATTGGTCAACAGATGTTGACATGGATAGTAAAACAGATCCATACGGCACTGCACAACTGAACTGTTATGATATCCCTGGTGAATAGAGTCACATGATATTTCACCATGTTGCAAGTAGGTGTATTGTAAAAAGGCAAAATGACTGCGATCAAGTGAAAGGACAAGAAAGATGTTAACCTTCTTAGCACTGCTCACAATGCAGCAACTGTCAATGTTCCTATCAGGGGAGTTGTAAAAGTCACTAAGCCTTGCATTGTGGTAGCCTACAATATGCAATGGGCACTGTCACACATGTGCGAGTAGGAGTCAACTAAAGGGCCTGAATAATGGCAATTCCATGTCCAACCAGGGGGTGGCAGGGTGCACTAACTGTCTTTCTCAATCCCTTGCAGACCATTTTCGGGAAATCCTGCAGGGTTCTGGCGCCTTTGATGACATCACTTCCAGTTCCGGTGCCATCAATGACGTCACTTCCACTTCCGGCTCAGATGACGTCACTTCCTACATTGGCCTTTAAAGCCCCCATCTTGATTCAATACCACAGTTCTGTTTTGGGCTCAGTCTTGTGAAGAACTCACTCTCTTTAACTACCTTTTTGCAGCCAAGGCACATTATACGGGTGGCTACCCCAAACTTTTATGATGTCTATCTGTCATTCTTGTGACAGCACATTGATTGTGTGGATCAGACACTGATATTCTACCCTCCTATCTGCAAGCAACAGAAAAAATATTATAAGAAAAGTGTGAAAAGAAACTTGGTTCTACTGTCCTGATTGCAACATTAGGCTTTGCTTGTTTTCTGGTGACTGTTTCAAACAATATCTCATGAAGGACATGTACATTGGTGCAGAAGTGGACACTTGACGTACCTTTCCTATTGTAATTTTGTTGATATTACGGAATTTAAATGTTTCTGTTACATGTAATAACATTCTTTTCTGATTGAAAATAAATTTAATATTTTTGGTTTTGTTTCCCAGAGGTAAAATAATGCTAAGCAGGTTAAATGTACTTCATGCCATCCAGTTCCAAAATACATAGAATAACTTCAGTCCCTAAGAAAGTCATTTTTTGCACTGAAGAAAAGAAGGTCAATTTTCTGCTCCAAAGATAATGGGTCACCAGCTTCCAGCTCAAAACAAAGTGGGTTACTTTCTTCTCCAAATAGACAGAAGAGATGATTGGACCTAATTTGTTCAGCTTATGGTTACAATATTATAACAAATGTAATTTTTTGGCACCTTTTCATCTGGAACAGTTGCTGCAGATGTGTCAGCTCATACTTGAATAACACTTTTGGTAATGGTGGACCTGCATTTTTTAAGTCATTTATTGTCCATTCTGGAATGCAGAAGGGGGTAGTACAGCTGGTGTTCTACATGCATGCTAAGGGGCAATGCCTACATTGTCCTACAACGCATGCGGGGCCGCCCTTATTAAAGCTAATGTATGCCCCTCAAAACTAGCTCCTGATTGTTTTCTGGCCTCAAAGAGGATGTAGCAGGAGACGATGATCTACTTGTTGGAGAATGAAAGCAAGCAGAATGTGGTTCATGTCTTACTGAACTAATTCCACCTTGGTCTTTCCATCACTGAGAATGTAGTACATGAAGTCATCATGGTTCAAGTCACGTGTTATAGTAATTCTTTTAAAGCTATAACGGAAAATCTAGGAATAGAATGAGGGTATGGAGAAACAGAAGATTCTTTTTGATCATATCCTGCATATGGTTGTGAAGAGATTGGGTGTTTTCTCTCAGGTAAATACTGGAACAGATACAGTTGAAAATCATCCATAATGGAAATTTAATGCTTACCCTTGTAATGAGTGGGTCTAGAATACAAACTAGAGAATGATACAGGATAAACGGAAAAATTATTCAATTGCTGCTTGCGAATTTCAAATAAATAGGTGAATTTTGTTTTTAAAACAGTGACATTTGAACTTTTTTTTCTCACTGCCCAATTTTGACTTTTTTGAGTCATCCTGGTGTGGTCCCCCATGGAGAATCGCCACAGGTGGTGGGGAGTCCCCTTGGGGAATCATTGCCAAAAGTCTTATAAACCATCTTTCTTAAAAAAAAAAAAAAAAAATTTTAATTATAATCCATTTGTGAAATATTAACTCCATGACTACCATACCGATGTGGCCTGTTTATAACAGGCAACTGAAAGAATACAATATACAATATTATAGACTGTTTCTCTGCATAATCTTAGTTAGTAATTCTGACATTTCCTTTGGCTTGTGTGAGCATTAAGTTGAAAATGTAAAAACTGACAACACAAAAAAACATTTAAATGTAATTAATTCCGAAATACATTATCAAGGTAGAAACATCATTGATTGTTAACTGGTTAATTTTAGCTTTAGTGGGAGATACTCTGTCACTGTGTATAGAGTATACCATTAGTGTTTAAACACAAAGAAGAAGGTGTGAGTCATACAAACACTAACACTTATGAGATATGAAACTGATGGTTTATGATATATCAAGGACTGTTTTGATCTACAGTATAAATCTAGGCATTTCATTTCTGACAGACAGTGTGGTGTAGTAGCTAAGGCACTAGACACTAAACCACAAGACGGATGGTTCACATCCCACCTGTGACTCACTGTGTCACCTCAAGCAAGTCACTTAACCTGCACGTGTTGCAAGCATACAAAATATTTGTAAACAGCTGTAATGTATCTGGTTTTATAAGCTGCCTTGAATAAAGGTGTCAGGTATATTATATAAAAAAGTACAAATTATTTAAATAAATACTGTTTGGAATATTAATTGATTTTGAAATATTTTCACAGAATAAATAGCTCAAAACCTACAGGATAAATATTGCTAAAGGGAATGCACTGTACATCTCCATGAATGCCCTTTCATTTCAGTTCTTTTTTTAACTTAACAATTGCTTCTTTTGAAAGCAGCAAGCATGTATCATTCTTCAGATGAAACAATACAAACTGAGTTCTCCTGTGAGACCTTAATAAATAACCAAGGACTTACTTTATCTTGCAAAGCAAAGATCAATAAAACATCAGGAAAAGTACATAAAGTACACTTACTGAAATTGCTTCCTTTTTTTTACTAAAATCAGCATAAAATCATTTATTACTGGACTTTTTCATAGTTAATTCTTTCCCAAGGCAGATGAAAAAGATGTGAGGCTGTTTGATAACAATGTAACAAGATGTTTGAGTATAAAGAATGACAATGAATGAAACATTCGTTTTCATCTATTGAGCAGTTTTATAAGATAAATGAACCACTTTCATTACAAATAGATTTTTGATTCTTGTATTCATTAATGCAAAATGTAGCTTCTATTAGTGCTTGAATATACACAATATCTTGAGTTAATTGGTGTTTTTAAAAAATTCTCTTCTATAGAACTTTCAAGAAGGTCATATATCATTCTCAGATAAACAATTAGATCCAACTATTTAAACCTGGTGAAACATTATTTCCTGAGTGCAAGTGTTTATTTGTCAGGCTTTTGCAAAATCTGTTAAAATTATCCCTCTTTAGAAATTTACCTCTCATCTTTGGTCCAGACTGTTCGATTTATTCTTGCAAGTTGGCTTATCTTGAATCCTTTACCATTAACTTAAGAATAATTAACACCTTGTGAGGACATGCAATGGATACAGAGCTTCAGAAATAGGAAAGTGTTTATTGTTAACGTTCTAGTATATAGAAGCACAGGATATTTAGCACAAGTTGAACTGAAGCTTCAGCTATGCTTAAAAATACAGTTTGCACTTTAAGAACCGCAGTATGTTTTTATGAAACTTATATAAAAGTCTAATGCAATGAAATATGCAAGTTGTTAAAACTTGTTAATTTTTGTTTAATCAAATAATTTTTGTTCAAGTACCACAATAGTTTCAAACTTTACCTTTGTGGAAGCAGCCCAGACACAGACAGCCGGACACGTTCAAATCACCCACAACACGTTTATTATACATTCTACTATTTACACCTGTGCACCACAACCCCAAAGTCCAGGCCAACTCTTCAAATGCCTTTTCCTTCAGGCCTTCTTGCCTTCTCCAAGACCTTGTCCTTCCTTCTCTCCCGACTCCAGCCCACGAATGGACGGAAGCGGCCCCTTTTATAATCACCCGGATGTGCTCCAGGTGCCTCCCGACAATCTTCCACCGGCATTCCCCAGTGTGGTGGAAGTGCCGGCTGTGCACCCGGAAGCACTTTGGGTGTCCCCGATCCTCTTCCCCCCAGCACTTCCGGGTGTGGCAGAAGTGTTGAGGTCCAGAGCTCCTTAGGCATTGGGGTGCCCCCTGGCAGTGACCATGGGCCCCTACAGGGTTGAGCTTCAAAGCTCTGTACCCGTGGTCCCCATAGCCACAAGGGGGGTCGCCCCCACGTGGTCTGGGGGAGGCATAAGCCCCCCTCCGGGGCGACCCAGCCACCTGTGACACCTTTAAGGCCAAAATAGACTAAACAAACACCTCTTAACTATTAAACCTCCATCTGAAAAGTATTCAGTGAATGTGTTAGAATGTAGATAACAGAAATACATTAAATAATAGCATGTATAAACACTCAGTACTTATATCCGTAGAGACATTGATTTCTTTAGATTGACAATTACATATCATATTACCTGTTAACTCTACAATTACCAAAGCCTACGAAAAAACTCGTAATCCCAATTAAATCTGCTCGCACTTCTCCGTCAGTGTCTTTTGTGTTGTAAATGTGTCGATCAACACAAGCAGCAAGCAGCCTGCTATCTCATCCCCCACCAACACAGAAAGAGCAGAAAGTTCTCTCAGCTCAAGTCTTTTTACCTGCATGTGAGTTGCCAGGAGTTGTATAGGGTAAATAATATATTGTTATTTAGAATTCATGCATGTCATGTGTGTTCCATGTCTACAACAATCTACGTAAACACATCATTAAAACGAACATTTTTCATGTTTTAGTAATAATTGACAAAATGTAGACATGAAATGCTTAATGTGTGAAGCCTGAAGTCCAAATATCAAATAAACACTTTTCACAAAAGGTACAAGTATAACAAAACAAGTGCACTTTTATTCAAGAATGTAACTTTTTATTCAAGAATATAAAAGAACTTGCATTAGGGTGCGACATTGACACACCCTTAATACTAATGCTTTGGTGGCACAGCAGAAAGAACTGCTGACTGGTAATCAAAAGATTGCTGGTTCGATTCTCCATTTTGAGAAGTGAAGTGCTCTTATTCTTACTATTATAGGATAAAAACATACATTTGATTTGAGTCTATAACAGCCGGTGAAAATTTAAGGTACTTGTAAAGGTTAGCGTTTTTTTTTTTATATTCAGATTTATTCTCTCAGTCACGTTCACACTCGCCCTGATCTGGCGCTGCTGTTTTCAAATAAAGACATGCTATAAGCAGAGGTGAACTCAGATGAGGACAAGGGTTCTACATCAGAGAAAGAGAACAGAAGCCCTCCCCACAAGAAACATCCACTCACATATAAGAACAACACACCTGCACCAAGGCATAAAGGCGAAAGATGGCACCATTTGGATGAAGCAACAGGTCGGGCATCATCTTACCAGTCAATCTACCCCACACCTGTCCTTCAACGAAACAGCATGGCTTACAGAGCTTGCCAAGGTATCATGCAAAGTCCAGTTTGTGATTATGTTTTGTGATGGTCTTTATATGAAAACCATGTATATGTTACACATATAAAAGCCAGATCAAATGTTATTTACCCATATTTATTTACTTATCTTCCTACACCGTAAAGTCACAAGTAGACTGCAGATCTTCCTCTGTTTGATCGACACAGGCATTCTCACAAAGTACATGTGTACTGAAGTGACTTTAGCTGCAGGTGAAAGCTCCAAGCAGTTGTTACGGTTCTGCCTTTGTCCAGATATGGTTTCATAAGCTTTATGACCTTAGTCTCAGAAAGTCTTTCTCCCATGGGGCAACTGGGATCTTTTCCTGAATAAGATCAAACACAGTTGCGTAGGGTGCAACAGTAGCTTACACCTGCAGCTGAAGTCACTTCAGTGACTCTTCAGACTGGATTAAAATGTAAAACCAACTGGTATTCCTTCATATTGGCAGGCAGATCTTTCCACAGTCCAGGGGCCCTGAAGCAAAAGGCTCTATTTCCTCCAGCAGTTTCATGTATGTCCACAGTTTTTATTAGAACTCCTTTTAGTGTCTGTAATGTATATTTTGGAGTACTTGTTACTAAAGTTATATAGTTAAAAAAACATTTAAAGTTTTAATTGGAAGAAGGATGACTTCGAGATCAGCCTAAACCTTTAAGCCTGGATCATATTCAGCGGCGGATCGCATATAGGCACTGTGGAACTGCAGCACCCCCTATTTCCACTTGATATTATCGATAACATTTAATATAATGAGTCCTTTTTTCTTTAATTCTTTCTTTATACTTGTACAATATATAATCCTTAAGCTTAATGTCAGTAGCCATCCCCCAGTTTATGAAAAAGATACAAAAATCTTTGTATGGAACTGTGCGCTTCATAGTTCCAGTGGCGTGTTTGGCAGTTGTGCGCATGCGCACATAGGAAGCTGCACGTGAGGCTGCGAGGGAGAGAGAGCACTGTCGCTCCCGCAGTGCCGACCCTGGCGTGCTGGTGGAAGGTAGTGATTTTTTTTCAGTCCGCGTGTGTTGTGCTTAAAAACCGTGTACCATATTCTTGAATGTGATAAAGTGTAGAATTAGATTATTATCCTGCTTCCAGCTATTCTATTTGATTCATTTTTTTTTCGGTTTCTGAATAAATTTTCTTTTTACACATGTTTGTTTCCTTTTACACAATTTTAAAACAAAGGCTAAAAATTTTTTGGAGCAGCACCCCCACTAATTTTAGCTATGAACCGCCACTGATCATATTTGTATTAGATCTTCTATCCATATTTTGAATTTGAATAGCTTATGAATACTGTGCTGTAGTTTTCAAATATGCTTGGAAAAAATTAATAAAAATGAATAAATTACTTTTTTGCATTGTGCATTGAGACATAATATATTAATTTTCCATTATTTCTTAGATGGGTACAGTAGGTCTTAATGCTGTATTGGGAGTACTAAAGAAGAAATTAGTGTTAAGATAACACCTAAGCTGCATGCTACTATGCAGTCTCTGTGAATTAAAAATTTAGTGTCTTGTTACTGTTTTTACTATTCTTACTGATCAAGAAAATTTGTTCTTCTATGTACTAAGAGAAAATATTGTTTCATGCAATGCATCAGCTCATTACGGCAATTAACTAAGTCATAACACAAATAAAGTATCATTATGATTGATCCTCGTATAAAATGAAAAGGTAATAGTCCCATATGGAGCCCTGAAGGCCACAATATCTTTAGAATGTAATGATGGAGTATTGTCATGTACTGACATAAAATTGTTTAGATAATAATGAACTAAGTCCTGCAAGAACACTGCTTGATATGTCAACTCACATTTCAAGTGTTAATATGCAATAGTTACCATAGAATTCACATGTTATTCACAGCCTGAGCTAAGGCAGGCTATGCAACATGACTAATGTTAAAACCAGACTGAAACATTTTCGTATACTATATGTTATAAGTTATAGTCAGTCAGTCAGCCCATCATCCAACCCACTGTATTCCAACACAGGGCCACGGGGGTCCGCTGGAGCCAATCCCAGCCAGCACAGGGCCAAGGCAAGAATAAATCCCTGGCAGGTCGCACACACACACACCAAGCACACACTAGGGACAATTTAGCCAATGCACCTAATAGGTTATAGTGGTTTGCAATAATTGAGACTATTAAACATATTTGGTTTTGATCAGGTTTGTTAATTGCATGCCATAATAAACCATTATGATAGATAGATAGATAGATAGATAGATAGATAGATAGATAGATAGATAGATAGATAGATAGATAGATAGATAGATAGATAGATAGATAGATAGATAGATAGATAGATATCTATGGTCTGAACACACACCAGAATGACGAAAAAGGAAGAAAATAAAAAGAAAAAATAATATGTGCCTTGGCAGTCACAGTCCCAGTGAGGACTTATACAGGTGTTCATAATGGCAGTCAGTTTTTTTTAATTCTCTCCTTTGCTACTACCTCCAGAGTGCATCCATAATGGCTTAACCTTTTAATTAGCTTTTCATTCAGTTGGTCTCTCTTGAAGTGACGTTACCTACCCTGCATACCACAGTGTAGAAAATAATTGCAATGGACCTCCACATACTTGCAGTAGTGCACCTCCTCTACATTCACTCCCTGAATGGTAGCTGGACATAGAGACTCTTTGGAGCAGTTAAAGTCAATAAACAGTGCGTAAGTTTTTCTGATGTTAAATTGCAGACAATTCTTTCGGAAACCAAGAAACAAAGTATTCCACCTGACACCTATACTCTGACTCGTCCCCCTTATTGATATACCCCATAAATGCAGAATCATCTGAGATTTCTGTAATGACATGACCTGTGGTTATATTTATTACCTGTGGTGTACAGAATAAAGAGAAAAGGAGACAGGTCAGGGGACTTAAGGACAGACTGGATATGTGGAAGAAGATAGCACAAAATTGGTCAGCAAGGGCCTCAAGAATTCAAGGAATGATTACATCTGGTCTGGTTGCTTGTCTTGTCAGCTTATTTAGTTGTTTCCTCACTTGGTCTTCAGTTATGGACAACCCATACTGATCATTACAGAGTTGGATTTATCACTGGTCATTCCAATTGAAATAGTAGAATTTGGTGATATAGTAGAGATGGGGGGGGGGGGGGGGGGGGTATGGGGGCGGCTGGTCATTTGAAGAAGGTGGCAGTGAGAGGAAAAGTCTATTTAAAAATTGGTGTGGGACATTGCCTTTGTCCACATCTCCTTCAGGCACCTTAGCCCTGGATTGCTTGCATCAAGTAATTATGCCCAGTCCATTTCGGACATCTTTCGTGTTGTTCTGAGTAAGTTTTCTATTTTACCTTTGTAAGTTTCCTTTCCTTCACTCAGGTTTTTCTTCAGCACTTGCTGTGCATTCTTTAGAGACTCTTTGTCACTGGATTTGCTCTCTTTTTCTCTTTCAGGAGTCTTTTTAGCTTCTTGATAAACCAGGGCTTGAGGTTTGGAAAGCATCATTTAAAGGCATCTTTAACATTTGAATACAGCAGTTCCAGCTTCTAATTTCCTTGAGTGGAACATAACACAAACTAATGGAAGTTTCTCATTGTTCTTTTCAAGGTCACATGGTTGAAATCACCACATATTAGACTGTAACTGCAAGGTCAGAATGAGTCATTATTAAAGTGTTGGCAGAGTGAAACATTTCTGTTGCTGAATCCCCATTTGCAGAGGGAGGAATATAAACATTAATAAGGATAATGTAACTTATCAGCCTAAATTTCAATGCCTCAATTAATAACTAGTTTTAACTATAATAGGCTCCTGTTTGCACCTTATTTACAGAGATGACCAGTGCTCTTCCTGTCATTTTTCCACACTGCACTGCATCTCTGTCTGCTTGAATAAAATGAAATCTGTCCAGGATTAAAACAGTTTCAGGTATATCAGGTTTAAGCCAGCTCTCTGTGAAACACAAAGTGCCACTGCAACATGACCTGCTATGACAGCAGGCAGTTCATCCATCATCAGCGATCAACATTGCATATTATAATGGGTGGCAGACCAGTTCAGAATCCTTGCTTTTTTTCTTGTCCCAGCACATTGCCCTTTCCATCTTTGCACAAAAAGCTCTTGCAGAGACAAGAAAACTGAAATGGTTAGACACTCATGATTGCAGCAAACGTAGCTAATTACGGGAGTATTTAATACACCCAACTTTTATTTTCTCAGCATGCCTTACATTTCCAGTTACTGGAGACATAAGGTAGCTTCCGAGTTCTTGTCCTAGACCACTTACAAGTTTGCAGCTCAGAAAGAGTAGTTGAGTTAAGTTGACATTTGGGTTTGCGCTGAGTGCAGGTCATCAGTAAATTTAAAAACCATTTAAAATCCATTTATCCGATTTCTAGTGGCTACTATTATTGAAAAGCCAAACCAAATCTAATCTTAATCAAGACTAATAACCAGCCATACGAACAACACAAAACTGGTGCAAGGAAAGTGTAGAGGAACTGCAGGAATGCTTCTCCAGTACAAATGGGATCTGCTGACATCCTCACAGTCACTGAATGAGGCCACCTATACTGTCAGCGAATATATTCAATTCTGTGAGTCTATGATCATTAAGAAAAAATCTGTCAAGGTGTACCCAAACAGTAAGCCATGGATCACTAAAGAGGTTAAAGCATTACTATTGCAAAAGCAACATGCACATCAAGAAAATAAGTTAGAAGATAAGCGAATTTTACAGCAAAGGATTAACAGGTTAATTAAACAAAATAAAAAGATGTATGGGGAAAAAATCAAGAGGTGGTTCAATGATAACAATCCAAAGCAGGTCTGGAAGGGCCTAAAAACAATTACAGGACTGTGCCCTAAAAAGAATGTGGATTTTCCAGCTGACAAAGACCACAAGCTTTTAGCTGATGAACTGAATAACTTTTATGCCAGATTTGAAACAAGTGATTTCAGCACCCAAAATACAGAAATAAAGGAAATGCTTTATAAAAACACCAGGTATTCTGCTGTGATTGGGTTCAGTTTAACTGAAGTGGAAAAAGGCTTGCGGCAGGCCAAAACAAACAGTGCAATGGGACCAGACGGCATATCAGGTCGGCTCTTAAAGTCTTGCTCTAAGCAGCTCTCCCCAGTTTTTCATTTGCTTTTTAACTGGTCTCTGACCTGTGGTATTGTACCTAATCTGTGGAAACAATCAATCATTACCCCTGTATCTAACGTTTCTAGGCCAAGCTGTTTAAATGATTACAGACCAGTGGCACTTACATCTATTCCAATGAAATGCTTTGAACACTTGGTGAAACACATTTTAATGACAGAGACAAAGTCTTTTCAAGACAACAATCAATTTGCTTATTGTGCAAACAGAAGTGTGGAAGATGCTCTGCTTGTTATCTTACATCAAATCTATACCTTTCTTGATCAGCCTGGTTCATATGTCAGAGCGCTATTTTTGGATTTTTCTTCAGCATTCAATACTATACAGCCTCATATACTGATTGGGAAATTAAACAGTATGAATGTAAACCCATTTATCACACTATGGATTCAGAACTTTCTTTTAAATCGTTCACAGACAGTTAAAGTTCAGGACACTTTTTCAATAGCCATTCATTCAAACACAGGAAGTCCACAGGGGTGTGTCTTATCACCATTACTGTTTACTCTGTACACAAGTGACCTGAGACAGAACAATGACCACTGCTCCATTATTAAGTATGTGGATGACACCATGATCATAGGATGCATATCTGGGGAGGATGAAAGCCACTATCTAAATCAAGTGGACTGTAAGGTAAACTGGTGCAACAAAAACTCTCTCACTCTGAATGTAAAAAAGACCAAAGAAATGATATTTGATTTTAAGAGACAGAAATCTGTATGTTCACCTATTGTAGTTCTGGGAGAGGAGGTAGAAATAGTGAATGAATATAAATACTTAGGAACTTACCTAGATAACAATCTTAACTGGAATACAAATACAAAAAAATTATTTTCTAAATGCAACCAGCGCTTATTTCTCCTCCATAAACTCAAAGTATTTAAAGTAGACAAGGACCTCGTGTTGTCCTTCTATCGTAGTATGATCCAGTCTGTGATCACTTTCAGTTTCATTGCCTGGTTTGATAGTCTGACAAACCAAAACTCAAAAAGCTCCAGCAGATTACGAAGTATGCAGCTAAAGTTATTGGGGCTGATGTAGATGATTTGACTAGTGTGTGTCAGAGGGCAATGCTAAAGAAACTGGAAATCATCTCAACTGATGACAGACATCCATTACATGTAGAACTAAACTTCAGTAAATCAGGAAGGATAGTTGCTTTGAAAACCCACACAAATCGCTCCTGCTGCTGCCTCGCAGTCAGGAAACCTGGGTTCGTTTCCCGGGTCCTCCCTGCATGGAATTTGCATGATCTCCCCATGTCTGCGTGGGTTTCCTCCGGGTGCTCTGGTTTCCTCCCACAGTCCAAAGACATGCAGATTAGGTGCATTGGCGACACTAAATTGTGCTTTGTGTGTGGGTGTGTGTGTGTGTGTGTGCCCTGCCCAGGATTTGTTCTTGCTTTGCACCCTGTGCTGGCCGGGATTGACTCCAGCAGACACCCGTGACCCTGTGTTAGGATATAGCGGGTTGGAAAATGACTGACTGACTGAATATTTTATATATCAGGTACAATAAAACACATTTCAGATTCAGCTTAAACACTCAAAGGTGTCTTAATGTCAATTTCTTTAGCCAAAATATATTTTAATGTTTATTCTTTTTTATTTTGGCCATTAGCGTGTTCACAGAGATGTGAGAGGTTACATTACTCATTGTTATCAGGAAATGTTTGCATGTAATTTTAGGTTTATAGATCAATAATTATTATCAGTATTATTCATAAGGTGATGTTTTTTCAATCTGACTTGGAACGAACCAGCATTCAGGCCAGTCTTACACTTAAATAAGAAAGGTTAGTCTTGTGTAACCCTTGTAAGATGTGATTAAAATGATCAACACAGTTTCTAAATTCCAGTGCAATTATATTCGCCATTGCATTATTGCAAATAATTTTTTAAATCTTTGTTTTATACATTTTTCTAAAAGAATTGATATGTATGCATCACTTGCAACCATATTTGAATAAGGGAACAAAATTACATGACACCAAAATCCTCATGCAGCTTTACTTAAATGTAAATACATTTTAAGTGTTTATTTGGTATGTTGGCTATTACTAAAAATCAATATGATTCACCATAAGTATCCACAACAAAAACAAATGTGACATCTGTATGGCCAAGTTTCTTATATTAAAAGCTGAAAATTAAATAAATAACCATGAAAAATTGTTCAGAAGTAAATAGGAGGCTAAACATCATTTAATTGTCATTGTGATTACCCATTATTTATTTTATAGTTTAAGATTTTCACTTCCTTACAGATTTCTTTAATGCATAATTAACATTTGACTTAGCACGTCTATTGACAAGCAAGATAATAATTCCCATGCATTTGTTCTTGGAAATTCAGTTAGTGCTCTTGTTCAGGCTCGAGGGGTTGTAGGGGTATGACAGATTCCTCCTGTTAGTGTCCTGACTCTTCAAGCGTATATTTCAATGAGCTCACAGCCAGAGGAAAGAAGTCCAACTGGCACTTGCAAGCAACGACCTGCTGTGGGCCACATGATCCCTTGGAGCGGAGCCACTCCTCTTCTAATTAATGTCTCCGGCTTCCAAATCAGGTCTTTACAACTACAGTTACTTTGTCTCCGTGACTGCACATCTAATCAGCTCAACTAGGGCTCATTGTCATTTAGAATAATATGCACTTGCAAAGGCACTGCAGTCCTCTGGGGGTACAGAAAGTAAAACTGTTTTTCCTCCTTACTTCTTAATTCATCTTGTTACAACTGTGAAGAAAAGGGAAAAAAAACAACCAAAACAAAATTCCCCAGCTTATTATACATTTTTAAACACTTTATTTAAAAGTAATGCTTTTTTTATTTTATTCCTGGGAGACTGTCATTTAGCATATTTACAATCTGTCTTCCTAATGCAGTTATTTTCATTCTGGGACCCTGGGACCCTTTTAGTAGACACAGTAGCTTTTATAAAATTGTCCACAGAATTCTGTGAATTACCTCTGTTGCTTTTAATGGAGTAAAAATACAGTTGTGGTTGTTCTATACTCATATATGAGTAATATTTTATTTTATCCTTAGTTTATATATATAATATAAATGTAAAACTATGCAGTAACTAGAAGCATACAAGCATGTAGCTTATGAAATTACAAATTTATTATTTTACTTCTCTCTAAAATTAAGTATATAAGATTATTTGCATTAAACCACTTTTTAAAAAAGTAATTATATAACTCAGTTTAACAGTCACACAGCAATGGAAATATTTAATGTGTTTACGTACATTTTATGTAACTTTCTCTCAAATATAATCTCAAATTTGGAAGTTTAATGTAAATTTTCAACTTCTTTTTATTTCATTGGGGTTGATCTACTAATAGTGAGTAGTGTTTCACCTTCTACAATAGAGATTTATACTGTTTGCTTAATGATTGGTCAGGTAGAAGGAGAATCAAAAGGACTGCACCAATATTACACATAGAGCATCTCATTTTAAAGTACAGAGGAGAAAAACGCATACAGACAAAACTGTAAGCATGTGTTATTTTGTCAATATTGGAGCTTTTCTGCCTAACACTCTTGCAACAATATTGTCGCTGTTTATCAATAAGACAATTGTACAGTACTTTACAACAAACCCTGTTTCAAAGGAATACTACCACAAAATTCATGTATTTATTTGTTAAGTAGCAAATATACAGTATATGTAAATGCACTGTATTTAAATTAATTGTGATTCATGGCAGAGCCAAAGGACACACTTATCTTGTGAGAATGTCTTCTATTTAGTAACATTGTAGTGAACAGGAAGAAGATGACAATCAGCAGTTTGTTCATATTAATCTGTTACCAACAGGAGTTTAGCAGAAGAAACAAGATCAAGACTGTTTATGTAAACTCCTGAAATGTAGAGTTTTTTGTTGGTTTGAGTAATTACATTTCAGAAAGCACCTGTCTGTGCAAGTTATTGCACACATGTAATATCAGGATATAATAGATCATACTTATCCATCTACTATATAATAAAATACTAAAGTCTGTCTGTCCAGTCACTTAGAGCAGTTTGATTGGTGGGTATGGCTTTGGCAACGTGATGAAAAAGGAAGTGCAAGTGTGAGATGTACTAGGAGACATAAAGACACATGCTGAGAGAGTCACTTTTAAATATGGAAAGTATAAGACAAGAAAGGAGGCAAGAAAATAATCACAGCCTCTGAGAAGCAGGCTTTAGTGGAACATGCGCAAGAGAGGAAGCGCCAGTGAACAGACATTCACACACACACAAATAATGAGGAAAGGAACTGAATGTACATGTAGGGCAAGAGATAGCAAATATTTTTAAACTATTCTATTGCCTGTCTTCAAATGGTACCATGGCTAGTTAATCTGTAAACAGTACCAGAAAACAGACCCCCTCATAGTGCATACATGTCTTGAATGTAGTATTTTGAAAAAAAGTCATGATCTAGCTTCTCCATCCATCCATCCATTTTCCATGTCCAGATCGTGGGGACAGCAGTCTGAACAAGGATGCCCAGATGTCCCTTTGCTCTGCCACCTCCTCCAACATCTCTGGTAGACCACAAAGGTGTCTCGCTCTAATTATACCAAGGTCTCCTTCTTATTGGACACATGTGAAGTACTTCCTAAGGAATGCATTCTAATCAGATGCCTGAACATCTTGCTGCAGAGGAGCTTCTGTGCTCTGAATGTCTGTGCTCCTCTCCCTATCTATAAGGCTGAGCCCAGACATGCTGTGAAGGAAGCTTATTTCTTTCACTTGTATTTGCAATCTAGTTCTTCTGGTCACTATCCAAACCATGTGAATATAAGTGAGGGCAGGCATGTAGATTGATTGGTAAATCTAGAGCTTTGCCTTTCATCTTACCTCTGTCTTCAACACAACTGAATGGTACAATGTCCCCATGACTGCAGACTCCACTCCGATCCACCTGTCAATCTCCCGCTCCCTTATTTCTCCACATGAGAACAAGAAACTGAGATACTTAAACTCCTCTGCTTGAAGCAGCACGTCATCATTAACCAGGAGAGTGCACTCCACCCTTTTCTTGCTGAGAACCATGACCTCAGATTTGGTGGTGTCGATCAGCATGCTGCAGACTGTTCCAGTGCGTGGTTGATGTCACAGCCTGATGAAGCTGGCAGCAAGCAAGACTACATCATCTGCAAAAAGCAGACTTGTCAGTTTTGCTTGATGACCTTTCACACAGTATATATCATTGAGAATCACTGATTATGTTCTGCTGTGGTTTATATTAAATGATGCAGTTCTGATTTCACTTCAAAAGAGTTTCTGTTCCTGAATATCCTCACAGTGCTGTGAATTGTACACAGTGTTGAAGTGCTGCAAGCATATATTCTTTCATACTAGACAAGCTTCTGAGAAAGAGCACACATTTGGTATAAGTTCTATTAAAACATATTTAGTTGGGTCCATAAATATTTGGACAGAGACAACTTTTTTTCTAATTTTGGTTCTGTACATTACCACAATGAATTTTAAATGAAACAACTCAGATGCAGTTGAAGTGCAGACTTTCAGCTTTAATTCAGTGGGGTGAACAAAACGACTGCATAAAAATGTGAGGCAACTAAAGCATTTTTTTAACACAATCCCTTCATTTCAGGGGCTCAAAAGTAATTGGACAATTGACTCAAATGCTATTTTATGGGCAGGTGTGGGCAAGTCTGTTGTTATGTCATTATCAATTAAGCAGATAAAAGGCCTGGAGTTGATTTGAGGTATAGTGCTTGCATGTGGAAGATTTTGCTGTGAACAGACAACATGCGGTCAAAGGAGCTCTCCATGCGGGTGAAAGAAGCCATCCATAAGCTGCGAAAACAGAAAAAACCCATCCGAGAAAGTGCTACAATATTACGAGTGGCAAAATCTACAGTTTGGTACTTCCTGAGAAAGAAAGCAAGCACTGGTGAACTCAAGCAACGCAAAAAGACCTGGACGTCCACAGAAGACAACAGTGGTGGATGATTGCAGAATCATTTCCATGGTGAAGAGAAACCCCTTCACAACAGCCAACCAAGTGAACAACACTCTCCAGGGGGTAGGCATATCAATATCCAAGTCTACCATAAAGAGAAGACTGCATGAAAGTAAATACAGAAGGTGCACTGCAAGGTACAAGCCACTCATAAGCCTCAAGAATAGAAAGGCTAGATTGGACTTTGCTAAAGAACATCTAAAAAAGCTAGCACAGTTCTGGAAAAACATTCTTTGGACAGATGAAACCAAGATCAACCACTACCAGAATGATGGCAAGAAAAAAGTATGGAGAAGGCGTGGAACAGCTCATTATCCAAAGCATACCACATCATCTGTAAAACATGGTGGAGGCAGTGTGATGGCTTGGGTGTGCATGGCTGCCAGTGGCACTGGGACACTAGTGTTTATTGATGATGTGACACAGGACAGAAGCAGCCAAACGAATTCTGAGGTGTTCAGAGACATACTGTATGCTGAAATCCAGCTAAATGCAGTAAAATTGATTGGGCGGCGTTTCATGATACAGATGGCCGATGACCCAAATCATACAGCCAAAGCAACCCAGGAGTTTATTAAAGCAAAGAAGTGGAAAATTCTTGAATGGCCAAGTCAGTCACCTGATCTTAACCCAATTGAGCATGCATTTCACTTGTTGAAGACTAAACTTCAGACAGAAAGGCTCACAAACAAACAGCAACTGACAGCCGCTGCAGTAAAGGCCTGGCAGAGCATTAAAAAGGAGGAAACCCAGCATCTGGTGATGTCCATGAGTTCAAGACTTCGGGCTGTCATTGCCAGCAAAGGGTTTTCAGCCAAGTATTAGAAATGAACATTTTATTTCCAGTTATTTAATTTGTCCAATTACTTTTGAGCCCCTGAAATGAAGGGATTGTGTTAATAAAATGCTTTAGTTGCCTCACATTTTTATGCAATTGTTTTGTTCAGCCTACTGAATTAAAGCTGAAAGTCTGCACTTCAACTGCATCTGAGTTGTTTCATTTAAAATTCATTGTGGTAATGTACAGAACCAAAATTAGAAAAAAGTTGTCTCTGTCCAAATATTTATGGACCTAACTGTAGCTTTATCATATTAATGGACTTACATTCTTAATCAATCCTCTTACTGAATCTACATGGAGGTTCCCCATTCATCACAATTAGGTATTCCACTTATTCTTTTAGTGTATATGGGTATTTAGGTGTTCATTAATATCTGACTGTGTGGATAAGGAATTTGTGGCAGATTATCCCCAGTGTGCTCCTATCTGAACCCTTTATATTTTGGCCATATTAATTCAACAATACTTCCTACTGGAGATGTTTCAAGATGTCTGCTAAAGCTAATTGTACTTTAACCTGCATGTTAGCAGCTGAGTATTTTATAAGTACTTCTCCCTCCAAGCCTCTGGCTTCTAACAGTTACATTCCTCCCTATATGGCTGAAACCATAGGAACAAAGACACCTCCATATTTTGTTCTTTCCTCTACACACGGTGACACTTCCTTCTCCAGTTTTACCCAGTTTTTCTACTCTAATACATCTCTATCTGTGTGCTCCTCTAAAAGCCCTTCATTCCCTTAGATAATATTAGATTTCTTTCTAATATTCCTTCTAACTTTCTCCAGTTAGCCTTGTGGAAGAATGTTTGTAGGTTATTGACTAAACAGGCCTTGACAAATAGACCTAAGATTACATATTTTGTATGCAGACAACATACTGTACAAATGGTGGGTTGAGACCTATTATTTGGCTTACATTTTATCATATACTTTGAAAAATTGTTTAATTTTCTATATTTTAAACATATCTTTACCTTTTTGGCCGGTAGTTATATTCATTTTGTGTTACTCATATCCTTTTGGCATGTATCCTTTCTTCTTGCCTTAATCAAAAAATTTTGGCATTAATCTGGAGTTGAAGTGCATGCTCTATTGCTTGCCAATTGACTGTAAATGACATTTGTTTGTAATATTTTATTTACTGTTTTAAGATGAACTTTTACTATTTTATGAGTTCTGCGCAAAATGGTCTCTATTTCTTCAACCCTTGGAAAACTAGAGGCTTTTATTTGTAGCTTAATCACAAAATGCTTAAACATTTTGGCAACATCTTGCACTTTACCAAGGAATTTATACTCAGCACATCTAAACAGTCATTAAAACAGCCATAATAATCAAGTATTTATGCATTCACTATTTCTCTGTTATGGGTCAGACACAGTAATTCCATATGCTATTTATATTTTTATGATGCTTTGGAGAGATTGCTGACATTACAAATACAGTATTTATACTGTCTTTCTTAAAAGTCCTTTCTTATTGGTCTCTTGCTTTTTAAATTTCTTTTGTACTCTGGCATATCTTCATATCCTTTTATTGTTTTTGCACACCTTGCACAAATTCAAAATGACGATGTGGTATACATGGAATTATTTATACAGTACAGCACCCTCTATTTATATATTAACAAACTGATGCTCATGCAACTAGCAGATTACAACACTAATAACATGGAGGTCCACAAACATCTAACTTCCCAGTGATCTCCATCCATCCATCCATCCATCCATTATCCAACCCGCTATATCCTAACACAGGGTCACGGGGGTCTGCTGGAGCCAATCCCAGCCAACACAGGGCACAAGGCAGGAACCAATCCCGGGCAGGGTGCCAACCCACCGCAGCCCAGTGATCTCTCAGCTACATAACAGTATAATTCAATGAAAATTCCGTCCTCAAGCCAGATATTTAATGGTCATTTTCAAGCTGTGTTTTCCCTGAAAGTTAATGTTTCACTCTTATATTTTATGATTTTTTTTTGACATTTTATTCATGGGACTGATATCAATGGCCTCGGAACAATGCTTGGTGAGATTGTGATGAATTGACTGATGAGTTAAACTCTCACCTCTAGAAGTATTTCTCCTGTATCTCAAGAGAATTCTGGAGCTTAAGAGTCTAAATAGACATGTTTGTAGACATCCCCGTAGTGGTGTCAACTACAAGAACTGTAGAGGAGAAAGGCTGCCAGTGTCTTTCATGACAGCAATATTAAATGTCACTGGTGTACTCAAATAGTAAGGAAAACTGTAAAGGTATCAAAAAAGTCTCCAGATTTACCTGAGAGATACTGATAGGAAAATAAGGCTGCAGCTGTGGCTGATAAAAGGGTGACGAGAACAAGAAAAATGCCTCATTAGGGTGACCTTAACAGGTTTTTGGCACCTGTACTTGTGTAAAAAAAAGTTGTGTTTATTAGTGAGAGTTAATTGAAGGTGTATCAGGAGAGACTTGTAGTGTATCTAGTCTGAGAAACCTAAAGTTTGCCTCTCTGTCATTTTTGGTTGATAATGTTGTCTTAGTCCCATCTGATTGTGGTCTCTAGCAAGCAAAGGAATGATATAATTTGGTAGGGATGTGAACGTTAAAAAGTACAGTATGAAACAGTGTTAGTTTAGATATACTGTAAAACCATTGCAGTATTCTGCTGCAAGAACTAGTACAGGGTGTAAAAGGAATAAAATATTTAAAACATTAAACAGAAAATGATCCATATTCCTGCATCAAAGTATTGATAAACCCACTACGCAATGTAATTAAACATTAAAGATATATTTGCATTAATTTGAATCCCTATACTACAAAACAAGAACAAACCTTGGACTGAGCATAAGGACAAATATTAATTCACTCAGGGCTAAAAAGTTAAAGAAGTCAGTTAACCTGCTATGCATGATACTGGAGTATTATTAGACACTGGAAGACACAAAGAATGTGCCATGCGTCCCTCATCTCTACATCAACCTCCTCAGAAACTTAGGGAGAATGAAAAGGATGAAATTTAAACCCTGAACATATGTGTTGTCATCTGTATACATTGTATAATACACTGATCAGCCACAACATTAAAACCACCATCCTAACATTGTGTAGGTCCCCCTCGTGCCACCAAAACAGCTCTGATCTATTGAGGCATGGACTTTACAAGACCACTGAAGGTGTCATGTGCTATCTAGCGCCAAGATATTAACAGCAGTCCTTTAAATTGAGAGGTGGAGCCTCCATGGATCAGACTTGTTTTCCTACTCATCCTAAAGGGAATGCCTGGACCCAAGGTTTCCCAGAACATTGCCCAAAGTATCACACTGCCTCCACCACCTTGCCTTCTTTCTATAGTGCATTCTGCTGCTTTCTCTTCCCCAGGTAAATCACACACATACACCTAGCCGTCCACATGATCTAAAAGAAAATGTTATTCATTAGACCATGTCACCTTCTTCCACTGCTCCATGGTTCAAGTTTGATATTTAAGTGCATATTGTAGGCACATTTGGTGGGGGACAGGGGTCAGCATGGGCACTCTGACTGGTCTGCAGCAATGCAGCCCCATACACAGCAAGCTGTGATGCACTGTATGTTCGGACACCCTTTTCTCATAGCAATCATTACATTTTTCAGCAATTTGTGCTACAGTAGCTCTTCTGTGGGATTGGACCGGAAGGCCTACCCTACACTCCCTACGTGCATCAATGAGCCTTGGGTGCTCACAAACCTGTTGCTAGTTCACTGATTATTCATCCATGGACTACTTTTGGTATGTGCTAACCCCACAAAACCTGCTGTCTTGGATATGGACTGACCCAGTCTTCTAGCCATTACAATTTGGCCTTTGTGAAAGTCACTCAGATCCTTAGGCTTGCCCATTTTTCCTGCTTCCAACGTTTTACCTTCAAGAACTGAGTGTACTTGCTGTCTAATATATCCCTTGCCTTGATAGATGCCACTGTTATTATACATTGTGATAATCAATGTTATTCACTTCACCTGTCAGTGGTTTTAATGTTGTGGCTGATCTATCTATCTATCTATCTATCTATCTATCTATCTATCTATCTATCTATCTATCTATCTATCTATCTATCTATCTATCTATCTATCTATCTATCTATCTATCTATCTATCTATCTATCTATCTATCTAACAGAATGTAAAAGACTGAATTACCTACGTGGATGTAAAAAGTCTACACACCCCTGCCAAAATTGGAGATTTTGTTCTGACAGAACCTATTTCACCTTTATTGCAAAACTGCAATCTATACAAAGAAGGTGATAACAAATCAACAACAACAACAATATTTATTTATATAGCACATTTTCATACAAATGATGTAGCTCAAAGTGCTTTACAGGATGAAGAAAGAGAAAAAAGACCAAATAAATAAAAAATAAAATTAGGCAATATTAATTAATATAGAATAAAAGTAAGGTCCGATGGCCAGGGAGGACAGAAAAAAAAAAAAAAAACTCCAGACGGCTGGAGTAAAAAAAACAAAACCTGCAGGGGTTCCAGGCCAAGAGACCACCCAGCCCCCTCTAGGCACAGAATAATTTATTCTCTGTTTTGAATGATAGTTAATGTTTATTTAAAAAGTGTTTGCGTTCCACTTATATCTTTTAGTAATATTCATGTAAAACATGCTTGAATAAAAAAAAAATCTTTTACTTTTTTATCCAATGACCATTGACATTTGTCTATTTATGGTTCTGTTGTCATTATGATAATAATCTTCTTCTTGGTTTGCAGTATTGTAGCGGTCAGGGGCCGCTAAGATTCACACCGTCAAAGGTGACTGTGATTTATTTATTTTAATAGAGGAGATCCCAGGAACGTCCCCAGCCTTGGATCGACCCACACACACTCACAACAGAGACCAATAAAGCACACTGGGAAAGGCAAACAATTAAGTATATAATGAAATAAAATTAACTGAATGAAAATAATAAAACCACCCCTGACCCTTTCGGCGATATTACATTTAACATATATACACGAACACCACACCGCCAAGTCCATGAAAACCAAACTGGATGAAAATGAGAGGTGACGAAATTAAGTCCAGCGATCTGTAAGTTGAAAGGGTGAAGAAAAACACAGTCCTACCGGTAGATGCTGAAAGGATGAAGTCGGATGGATTGTTCAGGAGCGCTCCTTTTCTTCCGGGAAAGCCAATGAAATCCAAACGCCATCCTCAGAACACAGGTAGACAGACGAACCAGACCCTAACAAACGAATACAGTCCAGGACACAATGATTAAATATGGTTCAGTTAAACAGCAGGCAGAACGACAGAGAAATGCAACACACCATGGACAACAACAAAACAACTTTTTTTTTCTTTTTGCCCTCTGCCCTACTTTTAACCTCCTTTGACCACCTTTGACCCCAGCAGCCCCTAAAAGGACTGCTGGGAGATGCAGTTCTTACTTAGTAGCACTGCTACAGTATGGTACCTATTTTCTTATAGGTAAATTTCAGATGAGATGAGGAAAAAATATTTTGAAAGTTACCAAACAGGAAAGGGTTACAAAGCCATTTCTAAAGGGTCTGAGACTCCATTGTATCACAGCAAGAACCATTATCTCCAAAAGGAGGACATTTGGAACAGTGGGGAATAGTCCTAGGAAAGCCAATCTGCCAGAAAAATTACCTAAGAACACAGCAACAACTTATTCAAGAAGCCTCAGAGGATCTCAAGAGAGCTTATAAAGAACTACAGTCCTCTTTAGCCTCAGCTAAGGTCAGTGCTTAAAATTATATGATAAGTCTGACACTGAATAAAAATGGGATTTATGGAGTAACATCAGTGCTTGTGTTACATATACGAAGAAACACCTTTTGAAATGATGTGTTATAGACAGACAAGTCAAAAGTAGTACTGTTTGGATGGCACAGGTCCCACTATTTCAGGCAAGAAGCTAATACACTGTTTGATAGTAAGGACATCATACCTACAATAAAACAGAGGGCAGGGGGTACCGTAATGGCTTGAGATGCATTGCTGCCTCAGAATCTGAAATTGAAATGTCTGGTTGTCTGTCTGTGACTTGAAGCTAGAGCATAATTGAGTTATACACTGTTTGATAGTAAGGACATCATACCTACAATAAAACAGAGGGCAGGGGGTACCGTAATGGCTTGAGATGCATTGCTGCCTCAGAATCTGAAATTGAAATGTCTGGTTGTCTGTCTGTGACTTGAAGCTGGAGCATAATTGAGTTATTCAGCCAGAAAATGGTCCAAAACACAAAAGCAAGTCTACAATTGAATAAATAGAAAGAAATAAAGTTTTGGAGTGGACTAGTCAAAGTATTGACATGAAGCCAAAAGAGATGCTGTGGCAGGGCCTGTAATGAGCGGTTCAGCGCTTGTAAACCTACCAATGTGTCAGAAATGAAGCAATTTTGTGCAAAAGACTGGGCTAAAGTTCCCCAACAGTGATGTGAAAGTTTGGTAATAAATTAAAGAAATTGTTTAGCTGCAATTTTTGCTTCTGAATGGGCTATAACCACGTACTGAAGTTATTTTTACTTGGGTGATAGGGGCATTGGATAACTTTGTTTCTTGAATAAAGAAAGCAGTGGTTTACAAACCATTGTGTGTTCACTTAGGTTCTCTTTCTATAATATTGAATTTTATGTAAAGGTCAAAGGCCATTAATTGTGTGAAATATGCAAGAAATAAGAAGGTAAATATTTTTTCACTGTAACTTCTAACAGACTATCTATTCTATACCTATAAAATCCAATGTCTGTCTGTCCGCTTTCACAAGAAAACTACTTAACAGATTTAGATTGCGTTTTTTTCTATAACATGCTTGAACATTCCGGTTGATTTTGTGACTTTTCTCATTGCATTATGTATCATAGTTTATTTGTACGAACCTGAGACACACCCAGAGTGCTGAGAGTAGGGGGGTGGGGCCTTCCTCATTCACACGCCAACCTCAGGGCGTAACCTAACCTCCGCTTAGCTAGCGAATGAGAGAACTACTGAACGGATTTAGATCGGGTATTTTCTATAATTTGCTTAAACATTCCAGTTGATTTAGCGACTTCTCTCATTGCACTAAGAATTATAGTTCACTTGCATGAGCGATATATTCACGATAATGCAAGACAGAGGCTAAGGGCCGAGGGGAGGGGGAATGGTGACATCAGGTGTGGGAAGCTGAGCACGGCCCTCCTCATTGTCCTGTTTCACTACTACGTGGAGCCATGGGGGATGGCTAGAATATATACTGTATAAAATCCAACTTATGTCTGTCTGTCTGTCCGCTTTTCATGAGAGAACTACTTAATGGATTTAGATTAGGTTTTTTGTATAATTTTTTTGAGCATTCCGGTTGATTTTTTCACTTCTTTCATTGCGCTAATTATCATAGTTTGCTTGCAATACTGATTTATTCGCACAAATCCAAGAGAGTGGTCTACCTCTTGCCAGGTGTTGGAGAGTATCTTGCCTCCACTTAGCTAGTAATACCTGTTTGTTCAACAAACATTATCATCTATAGATTGTTAAGGAGTAACGTTTGACGTTTTTGAGAGATCAGAGCTGCATGTGTTTTAGAGGGTAGCTGCTGATTGCCAGAGATATCATGGCCATGTGCTTTTCTCCACATGTGGGGGATGCTCCATCATCCCCATTGTGAATTTCCCATTGGGATAAATAAAGTATCTATCTATCTATCTATCTATCTATCTATCTATCTATCTATCTATCTATCTATCTATCTATCTATCTATCTATCTATCTATCTATCTATCTATCTATCTATCTATCTATCTATCTATCTATCTATCTATCTATCAGATCTGAACACGATCAGATAAAGTACCAGTGTTTGATGTTGGAGCATACCTACCTTCCACTTGGCCAAAATTACATTTTTTTTAATTGTTTGTTAAAAGTTTGTCATGTTTCACTACTATGTGGGTGGAGCCGCAGGGGACAGCTAGTAGGAAATAAAATAATAATAAAATCAATGAAACTATTGACATGTATTAGTGAAAATAAATAGCCAGCAGAAAAAAAACTATTGAAATATTTTATTAGTGAGCTGGTATATATTTTTAGTAAACACTGCATAAAGATTCTGCTATCTTCATGTTAAGAGTTAGCCTTCAAAATAAATTCTTACACACACAAAAGTTATTTTTAACTCATAACTTAGTGATATCTTCTTATTTTGGGGGACATTTTATAAACATATTCCTCTGCATTAATTTACAGTAAATAGAGTACATGCTTACAATTATACATACCGTATACATAACCTACATATGTCACTACTGATTCTTCATTTCTCCCTGGCTGAGATTCATTAAACTATATGTTATGTGAAGTGAAAGATCATCACCTGCTTTGTACAACTATAATTCTGCTAATGTGGATGAATTTTTATTTATGCAATTGCTTGATAGGTTTTGGCAGTGGTAAACAACAGTGTTCTGTATACTTGCACAAACATGACAGTGATGGCAATGTTTCTAATCTGTCCCTAAAGGATTCTCCTGATAAAGAGATTCAGAATGATGTGGACAAATTGATTGTTTTGTTTCTATGGAAACCACTGAGGCAGAATTCAAGCATTTCAAACTTGGATGACATATGTTGTCATTTGTTGCTTAATATTTGGGCAGAGAATCACACCTAAGAGATTGCCAGGAAAATTTTAACAAATCCCTAAATAGCCCAATTAGAACAGTTTTATGCTTGATTTAATTTTTTTTTCTTTTTTTGTATGAGGCAAACCAGCAGTTACATGAGTATCTCTGACAGATGTATTCACATTTTGAACCATCTCGTTAATAAATGACCCAAGAGGCTAATCTCTAGAGCATTCTGCAACATGTTTCATACAGACTGCCAGCAGATGAAAGGTGATATTCCTCTGAAATATGACCTTTTATACAAACAGAAGAAGGCATACACACATATTCTTTAACTGAGGATTGAGGTCAAGTCTATATAATGTAACTTGATAGTTATTTTTAGTGGTATCTGATAAATGAGTGTACTTGTCATATATATCACTAATTATCTGTCTACTGTACCTACCTCCAGTGATTACTTATAAATGTGAAGTACTGAACAATAATCACGCCATCCATTTTTAAACCTATTCAGTACATACACTAAATGGGAAAAGTCCCAGATATAAATTATTTATATAGCATTTAAAGGAAAGATGTCCATGATAAAAGGTATATAATTTGTGATGTGGAAATACAATGGGTTGTAGATCTTGTTTTCAATCTTTCTTAAATCTGTCTAACCCATTAATCATTTTGTAATAACAACATTTTGTGCTTAAGGTTGTTATAATGATCCTGTTTAGATGTTCATTGGTAAAGAATACAAAGGTTCTGAGGTAAGTAGCTGTTTAAGGTAAGGAAAACAGAAAATATGAGATAATGCTGTTATACTCATTAATCAAGGTGTTTACATATGCAAGTAAAAATGTCAATGTACTCTCTCCATGTTTTTTTGCGCTATCCACAAAATACTCCAGTTTTCATGCCGCATACTTAAAGACATGCAGGTTACGTTAACTGGGCCTGCACAGGACTGGGGTCTTCTTCATGGCTCTTTACTGCCTTCCGACGAGATTTACTGAGAATGGCTCCAGCCCCCTATGACAGTAAATCGTATTGAGCAGGTTTGAAACTGTACTGCATGTTTTATTCATACTGTATATATACATTGTATACATTATATTCTTATTTCTGCCAAAACAACTTCACTGAAAGTCTGATCTCTGAAGTCAAAACTATGAACAATAGAATTATCTATGCAGTGAGTTAAAAGGGCAATAAAATGAGTTGAACTCCAAACCTGACCTGAAATTACTAATTAAAACTGGATTAAATCTATGTTTCTGCAAGGCTGAAAATAAATCAAATCACAGTTCTGCAGATTGCTTTTTAAGACCTCCAGCAACGTTTATTCTAGAGCTTGCCAAATATATTAAGAGCTGAGAAATCTTCCAAATAATATTATAATGATTTTATTAAATATTTAAGAAAAAAGGTATTGATCCCTAGAGGCTCTCATTTTGTCTTTCTGTTGTATATACTGATTTATCTGACGCAGTAAATAAAAATAGAATTTAATAACAATGGCATAATTAATCCTTTTTTTTCCAAATTAAATAATGTCTACATTTCTTAATACAATGCCTACAATGAAGTTAACCAGCAGGAAAAAGGTGCAAGTTGATTTTATTTTTTGAACTCACATGACACATAGGTAAGTAGTCTTTTATTTATTACTGGGGTGAGTATGCTATAAAGACTGTCTCTTAACTAACTGCCTCAGGTACTAAGAGAGATACATGATTTAACAGCTTCTGTAAACAGACACGCATATAGCTTGTTAATAGGCTTGTTAAAAGCTTTTGGCAGCTGTAGGATATAAGGAGATTATTGAGGTTTATTTGTCAGGCTGTCTTTTTCACAACTGTCACTGTAATTGTCATAAACAAGCACTTCTGTTAAAACTAATTAGCAAAATGGAACAAATACTTGGCATTTTATATTAGCCAACTCAGCAATGAACCCCAATAAATCTGTTGTGTTCAAGAAATTGTTGTCCAAATTGTAAACAAACTACCTATTAAATATATGTAAAAATTTTAATCAGTTTTCTTAGAAATATTTGAGAACAGAAAATTTATGAAAGTCTAAGTGCATATAAGTAAAACTTATCAATTCTTTATAGCTCAAAGTTTCCAAACTAACATTAAATCAAAGTCCCCGCTGAGCTCATTTCACTACATTAAAATATTTGATGTTATCTAGTGCTCAGTGGAAACAAATATATTCCAAAAATTCTGTAAAGCTGTTCCTTACTTGGCTTCTATCTGTGCCACATGTTCACCTTGCTTCCAACTTCCTTATTCTCTTCATAATTATAAAAACATATACCTTGTTTCTTCTCAATATATAAGAAGATTCTATCATATTCTTAGGTGCAACAATTAGTAGAGCACTGGAGTGCTCAATTACAGTCCTGGAGGTCCAGAGGGGCAGCAGGTTTTCGTATTTATCAGTTTCTTAATTAGAACCATTTTTTTAACTAATAAATCAATATTTTGGGGGCTTAGTTTTAGCTAATTTGCTTGTTAAAGTTTAGTTTTTAGCCTATTTTAGTTTTAAACATTTGTATTAAGGTTTCAATTGTTACCCATTTTCTCAACCAGGCATCAGTTAATAATGAAGTACAAATAACAAAGGAACCAGCAACTCTAGCTAACATGCTTCCATTTAAACCTGTTTACATGCATCATGAAGTATCTGTGTTAGTGAAATGTTTTGAAATAAATGAGGGAGAAGATAAGAGCCACAAAACATATGGATAAAGTAATCAGAAAACAAATAATATACAATTTTTGTCTTAGAAGACTGAAAGCACTAACAACCCATATAATTACTGCATTTACCAAGTTTCATTATCTGTTAGGCCTTGCTTTTAATTATGAAACTGATTGGAATAAGAACCTGCAGCCACTGTGGACCTCCAGGGTCATAACTGAATATCCCTAGTCAAGCAGATGCAATATATTCTGGACTATCTGTTAAACAGTTATGTTCTCTTTGTCATTTTTTTTTGTCATGACATCTTTTTATTTAACTTAGCATCTTGTTAGCATTTTCACTCACTTTTGTACACAGAATGGTTGTGGATGGTGAGGAGTCCACTATGCTTAACCGTCTCAGGACTGAGCCTTATAATACTGGTAATGCAGAAAAATCATTGCACAACAATGCTTTGTTTTCTGTCCAAAAGTAAAGTAATTTTTTGAAAATCTATACACAATACCTGGAAATCTTATCAAACTTTTTTATTACGTAAAATAATATATAGTCTGCTGCTTTTGGATATCTTGGATGCTTTTGTCATACAGCTGCTACATTTTTCTTTATAAAACCAGATCTCCAAATGTATGGTGATTGACCAATAAAATAGTCAATCCTCCATCTTGTCTTTTTCATTAATTTACCTGTTATGCAAATTAAAGCCAGCTTGATGTACTTATAAAGTTGTGTCTGATAATGTTTTGGATTTTTCTCTGGTTTGCAGCACTTACATGCTATAGTTTATTATTCACTAGATTCATTGAGCATTGATAAATAAATGTTGTCCAGCCCTGAAGTCAGATTTATAAAACTTGCATACACACAAAAAGAGACCTGAAACATATGTATGCAACTCTTCACACAAAAGTCACGATTTATAAATGAAAACTTGATGGGAGGACTTCTGTATATTTGTGGCAAATCTGCATCATGCATACTAGCATTTTGGAGAAACTGAGAAATGATGACACCCTTGATCAGGTAGGGAAATGGAGCCAAGCCAGTTAAATGACAACTGACATGCATGATGATGCATATCACCGAGATGTTATTGTAATGTGCGTTGATGTAACCAACATATTAAAACTCAAAACTGACGAATATAATGTACAGATTTTGCTTCCCATTTAAGAGGGCCAGTGCTGTGTATTTGCAATAAAGAACTTTTTTTTACTGTATATCAGCTCATATAGGCTACTTGTTACTTCTCAGAGAACTGAGTCACAGGTCAGGGATATCTCAGCCAAACTTCAGCTACATGATGCCCGCTGTACTCAAAGACATTAAATGACTGATGAGGTTTTACATTCGGTTTCTATATGGTCACATGGAGTGGGTGTACATACTGTACATAAAACATATTTTTTGGCAACAAAAAAAGGCAATTGGCAGTAGTGTTCAGTTTTTTACTTTCTCGTATATATTTCTCCCCTCCTTTAACCGCCATCTTATCGTGGTGGAGGGGTTTGCGTGTCCCAATGATCCTAGGAGCTCTGTTGTCCGGGGCTTTATGCCCCTGGTAGGGCCACCCAAGGCAAACTGGTCCTAGGTGAGGGATGAGACAAAGAGCGGTTAAACAAACCTCCTATGAAGAAAAACAATTTTGGACGGCGTTTTCCATTGCCCGGACGCGGGTCACCGGGGCCCCACTCTGGAGCCAGGCCTGGAGGTGGGGCTCGATGGCGAGCGCCTGGTGGCCGGGCCTGCACCCATGGGGCTCGGCCGGGCACAGCCCGAAGAGGCAACGTGGGTCCCCCTTCCCATGGGCTCACCACCTATGGGAGGGGCCAAGGAGGTCGGGTGCAGTGTGAGTTGGGTGGTGGCCGAAGGCAGGGACCTTGGTGGTCCGATCCTCGGCTACAGAAGCTGGCTCTTGGGACGTGGAATGTCACCTCTCTGAAGGGGAAGGAGCCTGAGCTAGTGCGCGAAGTTGAGAGGTTCCGGCTAGATATAGTCGGACTCACCTCGACGCACAGCTTGGACTCTGGAACCAATCTCCTTGAGAGGGGCTGGACTCTGTACCACTCTGGAGTTGCCCCCGGTGAGAGGCGCCGAGCAGGTGTGGGTATACTTATTGCCCCCCAACTTGGAGCCTGTACATTGGGGTTTACCCCAGTAGACGAGAGGGTAGCCTCCCTTCACCTTCGGGTGGGGGGACGGGTCCTAACTGTTGTTTGTGCGTATGCACCGAACAGCAGTTCGGAGTACCCACCCTTTTTGGAGTCCCTGGAGGGGGTGCTAGAGGGCATACCTTCTGGGGACTCCCTCGTTCTGCTGGGAGACTTCAATGCTCATGTGGGCAATGACAGTGAGACCTGGAAGGGCGTGATTGGGAGGAATGGCCCCCCCGATCTGAACCCGAGTGGTGTTTTGTTATTGGACTTCTGTGCTCGTCACGGATTGTCCATAACGAACACCATGTTCAAGCATAGGGGTGTTCATATGTGCACTTGGCACCAGTACACCCTAGTCCTCAGTTCGATGATCGACTTTGTGGTCGTGTCATCGGACTTGCGGCCACATGTCTTGGACACTCGGGTGAAGAGAGGGGCGGAGCTGTCAACTGATCACCACCTGGTGGTGAGTTGGCTTCGATGGTGGGGGAGGATGCCAGTCAGGCCTGGTAGGCCCAAACGTGTTGTGAGGGTCTGCTGGGAACGTCTGGCAGAGTCCCCTGTCAGAAGTAGCTTCAACTCCCACCTCCGGCAGAACTTCGACCACATCCCGAGGGAGGTGGGGTACATTGAGTCCGAATGGGCCATGTTCCGTGCCTCTTGTTGAGGCAGCTGACCGGAGCTGTGGCCGTAAGGTGGTCGGTGCCTGTCGTGGCGGCAATCCCCGAACCCGTTGGTGGACACCGGTGGTGAAGGATGCCGTTAAGCTGAAGAAGGAGTCCTACCGGTCCCTTTTGTCCTGTGGGACCCTGGAGGCAGCTGATAGGTACCGGCAGGCCAAGCGGAATGCGGCTTTGGTGGTTGCTGAGGCAAAAACTCGGGCGTGGGAGGAGTTTGGGGAGGCCATGGAGAACGACTTTCGGACGGCTTCGAGGAGATTCTGGTCCACCGTCCAGCGTCTCAGGAAGGGGAAGCAGTGCAGTGTCAACATTGTATACGGTGGGGATGGTGCGCTGCTGACCTCGACTCGGGACGTTGTGGGTCGGTGGGGGGAGTACTTCGAAGACCTCCTCAATCCCATTAACATGCCTTCCAATGAGGAAGCAGAGCCTGGGGACTCAGAGGTGGGCTCCCCCATCTCTGGGACTGAGGTCACCGAGGTGGTCAAAAAACTCCTTGGTGGCAGGGCCCCGGGGGTGGATGAGATACGCCCGGAGTTCCTCAAGGCTTTGGATGTTGTATGACTGTCTTGGCTGACACGCCTCTGCAACATTGCATGGACATCAGGGACAGTGCCTCTGGATTGGCAGACCGGGGTGGTGGTCCCCCTCTTTAAGAAGGGGGATCGGAGGGTGTGTTCGAACTACAGAGGGATCACACTCCTCAGCCTCCCTGGAAAAGTCTATTCAGGGGTCCTGGAGAGGAGGGTCCGTCAGATAGTTGAGCCTCGGATCCATGAGGAACAGTGTGGTTTTCGTCCTGGTCGTGGAACAGTGGACCAGCTCTATACCCTTAGCAGGGTTCTGGAGGGTGCATGGGAGTTTGCCCAACCAGTCTACATGTGTTTTGTGGACTTGGAAAAGGCATTTGACCGTGTCCCTCGGGGAATCCTGTGGGGGGTACTCCGAGAGTATGGGGTACCAGCCCCCCTGATAAGGGCTGTTCAGTCCCTGTACGATCGGTGCCAGAGCTTGGTCCGCATTGCCGGCAGTAAGTCGAACCCGTTTCCAGTTAGAGTTGGACTCCTCCAGGGCTGCCCTTTGTCACCAATTCTGTTCATAACTTTTATGGACA
>NC_041400.2:103532535-103557535 GCF_900747795.2 Erpetoichthys calabaricus | reverse complement strand
ATACCACTGTGCCACTGTGCGCCCATGTTTAATACATGCTTTAATTCATTTCATGATGAAAAATATATCAAGTATACATTTTAGTATTTAAATTGTTCAGAAAGCTGTAATATCATGAATGCAATGTATTCTGTGTCCTGTCGGGGTCAGAGCAAGCCCCTTTAAGAAGAACGTAGTGATTCACACATGTAGAGCACATAGAAGAACACATACAATACAAAGCATTTAACGTGCTACTTTAGTTATGATGGGATCAGATAAACTCTAGTAAGTTTAACATTGATTTTAACATTAAGTTTACGACTTTTTAAAAATGACAAAATAAACTACAAGATTAAAGTGAACATTTCGTCATTTTTTTTCACTGTGTCCCTATTTTTTTTTCTTTTCTCTGTGCCTTAATACGCTTCCGTATGACACTCAGATGGTGGGCTATGACTCGACTTTTTATGGCGACTTTGATATCTGACCATTTTGTTATTTCGGACACTGTGCGACTTTCTGAACTTGAACTTCCGTGTTTCTCCGCCACTCTGTATCACTTGATCAACTTCCTTTTGTTGTTTTGACCACTGCTTAAGCCAACAAATAGTACTTTTTCCTTGCTTCCACTTCACATTTGCTGAAGTTTTCACATGCTTTTTTCACATGCTTTTGCCATTGTCTTTGAACCAAACACTGAATGGGGAAGGTGATATTTATATTGATTTGCATATTATAATATGCACAATTCTGGGAGGAGTCTGGGTGAGACGGCAGTTGCATACACGTGCATTACTTTTCACGCTGACCGGGATTTATGGAGCAGAAGTGCATGGAAGTTGGCTTACACATGGTTTTGTGCATCTGAATTTTTTTGTGCATATGCACATTTCCACTTTTGCCCGTACACAGTGTTTTAGTGTGAGTTCTATGCACTGCATTATGCATGAGGCCCCTGGTCCTGAACATGCTTCAGCACTACAACCGCTGACCTGCACAACCCTGAGACGTTTAAATTGTGACTCTTCAAAAACCTTCCACCATCCAAACTTTTTTTGGATGCTTTGAATACATCTGAACAAGACAACAGTTTGTGTACAGAAAACATCTCAGCAAGTTGAGAAGGAGGGCAAGATACACAAAATCTTGAAAACACAGGGACATTCACCTTGCTGTTATTCAGTGGGATTCTCTCAGCAGTGCCTAAAGTAAAATGTACAAAAAATGTCTTTAATACAAGCTAAATGTAAAAATATTATTTTTGTTGCTTTTAATTTTGATGTTTTGGATTTGAAAGGGTACTATAAGGATAATGACTTTTCCAAGTTCATCCAATAGCACTAAACCTGATAGATTGTGGAGCAAATACTCCCTGCTGGACATACTGATATTTAAATGTTTTGTCCTAAATCATCATATTATACTCATAGCTATGGGTATATTGTTCTGACCTAATACTACATATAGGGTGGTCCAGATCTAACTTGCAACTTTTCATGCAATGCAATGCAATAATTGCATAATTAGATCTTGACCACCCTGTATATTGTATTGCATTTGTAATATTTTTTACAGAGTCTGCAAACCATACAGTTTTCTCAAATGTTGGATGTGGCGGTATAGGAAACAACAGAATAAGGTGCAAAACATTTCATTTCTGCCACCGCAGAGAGAAGTCTTAATGACATTTCTGCATATTACATTAGAAAATTAAATGGTAAACATTTTAGAGATGGTGAGTGGAATAGGGTCCTCTGCTGTGAAATTCTAAAACATTTTTAATTGTTATTAATTCTACCATTTCATAGTAGACAATATTGTATGGTGACTAGGGCATTGAGCTGTAAATCACAACCTTATCAGTTCAGGCCTCTCTTCTAATTCACTGCCTGACCCTGGACAAGTTAGTTAACATTTTGTGCTACAATTATAGGAGATATGGGTTAAAGTATATAACTAATATAATAATAATGGCTGTCTTTTATCAGATATTCTTAGAAGAAATATTTGCATAATTGTACAACTAAAGCACCTGTGTAAAATTGATTCACCTCAGATTTACTTAGGCTGCAGAAATGTTATCATATTCATGAACATATTGTTGCAGAAGCTGAAATATAACATCCCCTAAATGGCATATAAGGACAGAATTTGCATGCTTCCACAGTAGGAATGAGAGTGACACATTGCCAGATGCTTGCAAGTGAGGTCACAAGAATGTAAATTAGAACAAGACATTAAAAAAAGAATCAGTGTAGAAAAAAAATTAAAGTGCTTTCATGTGGGACGTGAACAATTTTGAAGCTTTTTAATTTGTTGTGTTTTGGCAAGTTCACTCTCAAAAATGGATACTGTAAAAAAATTAAAAAGGAGAAAGACTGTACAACTGTAAATAACTGCTTTCCTAATGTGACTAAATATGTAAGCTGGCAGTTTCAACATTCTAGTGTTCAGTATAGGGTATTATTTGCTGACTCCCCTTTCACTTATAGTTATTGATGTCTCAGTCTCTTTATTTAATAAAGAACTGATGGAAACAAAAGTCTAGCTAGAAGTGTTTGGGAGAAAGCAACAACAACAATAACATTTATTTATATAGCACATTTTCATACAAACAACGTAGGTCAAAGTGCTTTACAAAATTAAATAAAAGGAAGTTAATATAAAACATAAACAAACAAGATTAGGCAATAATGTTATACAGTATGTAACAAAGGAAAAGGTAAGGTCGAATGGACAGAAGGACAGAAAAAAACAAGAAAAAACTCCAGTTAGGCTGGAGAAAAAAATCAATCTGCAGGCACTCCACAGCCAAAGGACCACCCAGCTCCCACTGGACATTCTACCTAACATAGATGTTCTAAATCATTCCTTATGGTTTTCAGGCTTCACATGGAAGAAACTGATGATGATGGTCATGTGGACATCTGGGACCCACCATTCATTCCATAAACACAGGGGCAGCATTGTACCTTGATCAGGTGGTGGTGGCGCAGATCGCCACCACAGAAGAACTGGAAAAAACAGCAGAGAATAGTACAGATTAGTAGGGAATTGCAGAAATCAGAGGAAAATGATAATTCGATGCCCATAGAGATTTATAGGGATACAATTAAAATGTAGCTACGAAAATGCCATTTTAAAATAATAGTTTTTTAGCAGTTTTAAAAATATTCCAAATTTTAGGTGCATAATAGCAAAAAGCTGCCTCACCACTTCTTTTCAGTTTGGCTGTTGGAATCATAAGCAGGCCTTCATTTGAAGATCTGAGGTTACAACTTGGAGTGTAAAGGGACAAACATTCTAAAATAAAGGACAGGGCAGGATTATTTAAGGATTTACAGTATAAACCATTAGTAGCATTTAAAGTCAATTCTAAATGACACAGGTAACCAATGTAACAACATTAAAACTGATGAAATGTGCTCAGATTTTCTTTTTCTAGTTAAGATTCTTGCTACTGCATTCTACACTAACTGTAACCGATTGATGTCTTTCTTAGGTAGTCCTGTAAAGAGTACATTATCGTAATCTAGTCGAATAAAAACAAAAGCAAGAACAAATTTTTCAGGGTGTTGCAAAGTTATGAGAGGTGTAACTTTAGCTATTATAAAAAATGCAGTTCTTGTAATCTGATTAATATGTGAATAGAAATTTAGGTCAAAGTCAATAGTTACCCCAAAATTCTTTACATCCGACTTGACTTTTAAACATAAGGGATCAAGTTTACTTCGAATACCCTCACTATATCCATTTTTACCAATCACTAAGATTTCTGTTTTCTCCTTAATTAATTTAAGAAAGTTACTGCTTATCAATTCGGAAATACAAGTAAGACATAGTATCAGAGAGCCAAGAGCATCAGGGTCATCAGGCGCTATCGATAAATACAGAAACCAGTGGAAATCAATTGTTATCACATGCCAGAATATAGTCAGGTTCACTCATAATTTAAAGCTGCAAATAACCTCTCTATATGAGGAAATTAGAATCATCAAAGACATCTCATGTCAACAAGCACAGAATATACAAACACAATACAGAGGACAGCTTATTCTGAAGCCTAAAGCAGGGACCAAAATCTATACAGTACTATACTGGACTTGGTCTGAAATACTTACTGTACAGAGCAATTAAAACAAGCAGAACAGGTGGTACTTGATTTTAATCCTGTAGTCATTCAACTTGTTAGTTACTCTGAAATATGAATGCATTTTTAAAAATATTTAGTAAAATATTGTTAACCTGTAAAATCATATTTTATTTTGGTTGACAATGCCTCGTATTACATTCCTTCCACATCTGCAGAGGACATTTGAAATCAGGCCTGTTCTCTCACTGTATTTGTTTGGATTTTTGCAGGGTAATTTTGTTTTCCTCCCTGTGCATGTGCATGTTAGGAGGACTGGCAAGTCTAAATTGATCCTGCATGAGTGAATGTGGGAGTGTGGATAAGTGTGTCTTGAAATAGACTAGCACCACTCATCCCTAAAATTAGATTACATATGCTCTATGAATAGAGGAAGGATGTTTATTTTTCTAATAGTTTTATTTTAAATTTGGCTTTGCTCTCTAAAATCATGTAAAATGCAAATTACAAAAAATGCTTAGGAAGAAAGAAAGAGAATCAGTGTTTAAAAATTAATGAAATCTTTAATCACATGCATGTCAAGTGAATAAAAGGTTTGACATAAAAAAAGTGTGTGCAGAATTTTGAAGTTGAAGATAAATATAATGAATGACTGCACTGATTTCAAATTCAGCAAACTACAATTCCCAAGACAATGTGGCTGTTTCCATTTGTAGCAGACGGGAACACTCACAAAGAGACGCTCTACACCAGAGGTCACTAACAGGCGGACCGTGGTCTGGGTCCAGACCCAGAAGCTGTCTCATATGGACCCAGACTTACAGCCAAAACAGAAGGTTATGATTTAAAACCTGACGGGGTGCTTCTATTTTATCTGGCGCAGCTTTTGTAGTCTTTACAGTAATGTTTTAGTGGATGAGGAAATGCACAGACCAATTGTATGAACGTTAACCCATTTCACGTGATACCACTCAGCCAATCAAGTCTGTGGATTCTAGGTGGAAGAAAGTGAGAGATACAGACTACTGCGCTGGAAAAAGAAAAGACGGATGAGACAGAGAAAGGGACAGAAAAATAAGGAACAAATGGCGCTCTCCAAAAAAAGGAAAGTGGACAGCGAAAATAGGGCATTTAATCCGGAATGGACAAACTTATTTCTGTTCATACTTCCCACTGGGAGCACTAAACCAGTGTGTTTCATATGTTCAGAAACCGTGGCACTTGTTAAAAGTGCCAATGTAAAACGACATTATGAGACGAAACATAAAGGTTTCGAACAAACATACCCACTCAAATCTGAAGTGAGATCACAGAAAAAAATTAGTCTCAGAGTCCAATATGACCAGTCCACCAGGATCCTGAGCCACACATTCACTGCCCGACAACATGCTTATGAGTGTTCCCTCAGAGCTGCTTGGATTTTGGGTCAACACAAAAAGCCATTTACTGATGGATCAGTTGTCAAAAAATGCATGAGTGCAGTAGCTGAAACACTACTTGAGGGAAAACAAAAACAAGAACTGTGTAATAAAATAAAGCAAATACCCATGTCACCATCATCTGTCACAAAGAAAAGTGAAATATGACTCAGGATGTGCTAACCCAGCTTGATGAAGCAATGCATAAGGCACCATGTGTAGGTTTAGCTGTGGATGAGTCCACTGACATATGTGACAATGCTCAGCTGTTAGTGTATGTCAGGTTTTTCAACACTGACCAGAAAGCATTCTGTGAAGACCTGTTAAGTGTCATTCCCCTTCAGACCAGTACAAGAAGAGAAGACATCTACATGGCCATTAAGAAGATGTTGGCAAAAAAGGTGGTTTCAATAACCACAGATGGAGCCCCTGCTATGATAGGGAGAGAGAAAGGAGCTGTAGCAAGACTGAAAGAAGACAATCCTGAGCTCATAGCTTACTATTGCATCATTCATAAATCTGTTCTCTGCGCCTCCCTGTCAGATGAGCATACTGAGGTGATGAATACAATGATGAAAATGACAAATTTTCTCAGAGTATCCTCTTCCTACCAGCATCGCATGCTTAGAGAATTCCTTAGGGAAGTTGATGCCAATGCTGATGACCTTTTGCTGCACAACAATGTGAGATGGCTTAGCAAAGGCAGGGTGTTAGTGCGCTTTTGGTCCATAAGGAGGGAAGTAGCAACTTTTTTGGCAGAACTAAGAAGTCAGAAGGCATCACAGTTTTCTTTCTTTTTAGAAAATGATAAACAGATGGACAATGTGGCCTTTTTGGTTGATATCACTTCACATCTGAATGAACTGAATTTGAGGCTACAGGGCAAAGACAATTCAGTTTGTGAACTGATGATGGCTGTCCACTCCTTTCAGAGGAAACTTGAGGTGTTCAAGGAAGACTTGCAGGGAGACTGCGAACACTTCCCAGCAGTGCAGGAACAGGTTCAGGGACAGCGAGATGTGTCTTCTTTTGTTGACATAATTAGTAAACTGATTGTAAACTTCAGCAACCGTTTTGACACCTTCAGCTTTGGACACCATCTCACCATGTTCATTCAGAGCCCATTTCTCATCACAGCACTTTAAATGGTTAAATGCTGGGCCTCTTCAGATGCAACTGGTTCATTTCTAAGCAGATGTGGCCCTGAAAGAGGAGTGTGGAAGAACTGACCCTTCCACTTTCTGGTTCCAAATGGTCCCTGAGACAGCTTTCCCAGGTCTGAGGAAAAAAGGTCAGGCGATGAATATAAGAGGGGAAGAAAGTGAGCATTTAAATCTGTTTAATTGTTAAGATGTGTTGAGATTTATTATCTGTAAAATTGGTTGAGACTGTTGAGTCAAGATGTGAAACAGAAAAGGGGAAATTCAAGCTTTTTCTAAATTAATTTTATTTTTCTGAAGTTAAGCACTTTATTTAAACATGCACAATTTTCACATTTTATTTATTTTGTCTTATTTTGAAATGCAGCCCTACTTTTATTTAGTAAATTTAAGAACATTATATACTGTGACGGAACATTATATATATCTGCAGTCATACATACATGTTCAGTTCTGTGTTACGTGACAATAAATATTGTCAAAAAGCTTTTGAATTGTACTGAACTCATTTGATTTGAAAGTCTGGTATTGATTACATGCAGATGCTGATATAACTACTAGGCTACTTAAATATATATGATACTAAATAGACAACATGATCTTCTGGGCCATTGCTTCAAGAAATTTTCTCTAATTGGACCTCATTAGATTTTAGTTGAATACCCCTGCTCTACACTAAACAGCTCAAAAGCAGAGAAAATGGCAAATCTATTGAGAGGTCATAATGGAAGAATACAAAAACAGGTGGAAGCAAAAATTTTACTGCCACTCTGAGCCTGCCTATGTGTGTCTTGAACAGTTTTTTACTCGGTGGGATGTCTTGATCACTTACCCCAATATTAAAGTATCACAAAATACTCAGTGTTCTGACTTTGAACTCTTTTTCTTGCTGTCTTGGCCCTGATCTGTTTCTACTAGCAGTAAGTTTTTGTCTCTGCTTTTATCCCAGATCTACAGACTCATTGACACCACTGTCTCTAAATGGCTTTAAATTTTCCTCAGAGGTTTCTTGAATCTAAACTCTGAAATCACTTATAGGATCACAGGTGGCCCCACTTCTTCTTGACAGACAACCGGTTAGAAGTCTCATTAGTGGCTCCTGGTGTCCTTATTGCCGATGAATCTTTTTCAGCCTCTAAAGGGCAGTGACAAAAAACATTTCTCATCTGCCTGCTTTAAAGAACTAACACAGACCCACTCCTGCCAATCTGGACTTTGTGATGTTACATAATGAGCTTTATGTTCTTCACTGGTGTACGGGCAACTGCGGCTTTTTAAAGAGTAATAGGGTCCAATTTCTCTTTACCTGGGACCATGTTCTGTCTCATATCATCTATGAGATATTCTGATCTCCTACCAAAACTGCATATCCTTACTCTTTCTCTTAACAGAGGATGAGAGATTATGACATTCTAATCAGTTACTTGCTTTCAAGCATCTTGAATAAATATTATATGTTTACAACTTAGCCTAATATCTCTCTCTTCCAACACATGGTCAGGGCATATCTTTCCTTTGCCCACTGCCAGGTATAATTGCTTTACTCTGCCAATATTCGTCTTTCTCTGTCACCTCTGTAGGCCTTTTCCAGGAATTTTGGCTGACCTGCAACAATTGGTGGTTTCTTCTGGTAACCACTTGCCAGACTCCAGCTAAAATAAGAAAAGAAAAATATTTGTCCCCTTTGCGTCTGGCAGTCTTCTGTTTAAAGCAATTCTACTGTATTTTTAAGTATATTTAAAGCAAAACGTACAGGGTGAGCTACGAGCTGGACAGCACTGTTGCTTAACTTAGATTTATTATCACAGCTCCTAGCTGTTTTGCTTCTAAGTAAACAAAATTATTCATTTTTTAGAATGGAAAGTACAATTATAGGCGCATAAAATAAATGAATGTTAATCATGTTCTACATTATACCTAATATTTGTGTTTGCTATTAGAGCAAATCTTATGAGACTGTAGTTTGCTTATCTAAAGGTAAGTAAAATTATGATATCACAAGAGAGAGTTAAGCAAAATGTTCAGAGCTAGTATCAATGCTATTGATTGACTAAATTAATAAGAATAAATTGAATATCAGTGGTAGCCTTCTAATATTTCACTTTTTATTTTGTATAATAGAAATGCATGACATTGTATTGTGGAGCAGTTTAATACTTTAACAATTTTTAAAGCTCGAGAGTTCAAGCTTTGAATCCTCGGTCAGGTACTGTCTGTTCAAACTTAACACATTCTCCCTGAGTCTGCATTGCTTGTACTACTTTCCAAATGCAATGTTTTGTAAAGCACCCAACAGCCATACTTCAATAAAAGTAAACATGTCGTTCTGGACTCAAGTAAAATAAGTTGTCCATGAGAAAACTGCTCAAGTAGAAGTAAAGTATCTGATATTAATAGTGCTTTAGTATCAAAAGTTGAAGTAAATGTAAGATATATATAGCCAATAAAATTTTGTCCAAATTTAAAATCATTTAGGCTACATTCTAGTATCAGTTATAAGAACTTGTGCACTCTTTCAAGTCTTTTTTGTTTGTTTCACAAACAATTCCTCCCTTTCCAGCCCCTCAAACTACATGGGCTGCCGGCCCCTCATCTGCTCTGCAGTGTGCTTCCATGCGGTTGTTTCACCATGCTTACTGAACCCTGCCTTCTCTAACTATTTACACATAAATACTGTATAACAGGCTTTAAATAACTATATGTTTTTCTCATGACGTGACTCATCAGAGTACAATTCTTCAAAGCTGTTATTGAGAATTTGAGCACTTTCTCCATTGTTGTCTAGTTTGGTTCAGCAATTGACCATTCCAAAAATAAATAACAGCACATTGTGAGGTCGGCTGAGAAAATAATTGGCTGTGCTCCTCTATCTGTCACAGACTTGTATGCATCCAGCATCACAAACCATGTCAAAAGGATCACCACTGTACTTATCTCACCCTGGCCATCACTTGTTCCAAAAACTCACCCAATTTTAAATAAAATTCACCCATGGCTGTCTCCAGAATTATAAATTATACATCTGGCTTCAGTGAGATTAGTCATAAGCAGCTCCAAAGCTACCAAGTTAAATTCCTGTACAATAAGTACTGTCAAATAAAAGTGATTCTGATTCTGAGATAGACTGTTAAATTTGGACACCTTCAGAATAACTGAAAGTAGATGGACACCTTTTTTCTCCATCTTTAAAAACTAATTTGCTCCGTATCCTATTACCTTCAAATACAGGATATCTTTGTCAAAGGTTACAATAGAAAAGTGCCAAGGTGAAAATATTATTAGTCAAATGTCCTCAAATGACCAGTGAACAAGTTCAATCAGTACCTAGTGAATGTATCTAAGGCAGTAGTGAACTACAGCATGTTAACTGTATGGGATCAGCATGTTAACTATATGGGATCACCAAAATGGTCTGCTTGGTGCCACATCTTTTTGCATGCTCACCATGAAGGAAGGCTCTGAGCTATGCTTGAAGGGGAGGTCTATCACTCTGGCAGTAAAAAAATAAAAAAACACACTTTAAAATCAGAATTTTTAATTATAATTGAGATAGCTAAAAATTCACTCAAAATTTAGCTGGATAAAGACAATCCAACTCATCTGTATACCTCAGCAGACAGTGAGGTTCAACTAGTGTCAACAAGCTGAAAGTAAGAAAGCATATTGAAGTAACTAAACTGATTTAAAAGAACAAGTGATTCCATTTTTAGATGCTGAAAGCTATTCAATTTATTTATATATTTTTTTCTAAATGCACAAATGATTAATTTAATTAATAATTTGAACTAAAAAAATAAAGTTGAATTTTTAATAGGTATTTTAAACTTAATGCATTTTGAAATGCTGCCATGATTTTTTTATTAATTCATAAAAAATGCCCTTTAGAATGTAGCAGGAGTGTAAAAATAGAGCCCTGCCTTTTCATAACTTTTCTCTAAATATATTTATAACTTCCTCACATTATGTACCATAATGTAAGACAAAACTAAAGTAGTCAATAAATATATGTTCAACCATAATACAGTATATGTAAATGGATTGATCTTGACATTTCCACATACTATGCAACTTCTTTAGCAACTTAAATATTTAGATAGTATGAATAAATGTACTACCTAACCTATTACTGAACTGTTCTTGTGCAATTGTGTAGTACACTAGATCTTAAAATAATGGCTCTTTGTGTTTGTTTTGTTTCAGGTATTTCATTATTCTAGATGTTAGTGAAGGCATTTGTAAAAATGAAAGTGTTTTTGACAGCAGAATGTAATAGGTACAAATCTGCAGCTTGTCAAAACAAAATATTTTTATTGTTATTGCTGTTATTACTGTTATTGCTGAGAAGCATTCTGCAAGAGTTAAGGCAACAGCAGAAGAATGCAATCATCTCACTCATCTTCTCTGTAATAACATATTGTGGCAGCAATTGCAGACATGATTTATTTGCAGACATGATTTATTTATTTTTATGCCTGTACTGAAAATTGGTATTTTTTTATAATCCCCAACAATACAGCAGAGCGGGCACAAGAGTTACAGATATAGCAGATGAGCTCTCTTGTCTCCTTTGTAGCATCTGCAATAACAATCTGCCGTGATTAATGAAGACAATAGTGTTTAAAAGAATGCCCTGGAAACTAGTTTAAGTGTACTCATTTCTCCCTCTGCCCTGGAAATGTTTTTTTTTTTTTTTTTTTTGCCTGTTTAGCAGTACTCCTAATTTAGTTTCTAATTGTCTTGCATTCTAATTAAATATTAAGTTTGTTTTGCATTTTTAAATGAATTCCCTTTGCTGTCTCCTGCTTCATTTTATGAAGGTGTAATAAACAGGAAACACATTTGTGTGCTAGTCAGGCTCCTGCCACTTTCCCACTGTTGTTAGTACAGCAGCTTTACAAATTAAAATGAAAATGGTATAGTTTTATAAAAGAGGTTTTATTGAATATTTTTATTTATGGGCTGATGGTACTTTACGAATATAAATTACATGATATGAATTCATGAAGTACATGAAGTATTCCTATCAAGTCATTCAATGTCTGTGTGTAATAGTTTTTTTGTTTTTGCACTTGTTTAGTTCTATTTTGTGTAAAAAGAAAAAAAAATATCAAGTAAGTTAAGCCTTATCAACTTAAAGGACAACACCTCTGCAGAGACTCTGGGATCATAAGAACTCTGTGAGGTCCTGACTATCAATGACTTGAATAATGTCAATGCAGAAATGCAGAATGAGCAGCACTTTCTATTCTTAAGCTACTGAAGACTTTGGGTACTCAGAGGTTTATTCTCACTTGGTTTTAGCTTCCTGTTGTCTTTGTCTTTCTCTTCACTGTCATCTATTGTAATTTCCATTGATATTTTCTTTTTCTTGAGCTTTCCTGGAGCTTTAAAAATGAGTTTATCATCTTTGCTGACCTTGGAAACCTTATTTAAAAGTTAATATTTTTAACATTATTGCAATGGCATTTTGTTTTTTCAATGAGCTCTGCCATTTTGAGAATTTTGTGTTGTTCGTTACCATTGTAATAAATCCCACAATCCATCAATAGTGCTACCATATAAAGATTACCTCTCAAAGCACGTGTTTATTCGAGATTGAAGTTTTTTGCAAACTTCATGAAATCTTTTCTGAGTTATGAGGCTAAGACTTTAATTTTTGGGTAAGCATTTCGGGTTCTGTCATTTCTCTCTTTGACCTCTGGTGTTGTTCTTTGCTATTTTATATTGGACCTCGTATTTTCTCCTAGTGCTTCCTCAAAAGAATTTTCTGACCTTCTTTCAGTATAATCTCATTTGAATACACCTATTATTATAAAAATAAAGTAATAACTTCATCACTGGTATGTTAAAAAGATAAGTTTTATCAGCATTTATGTTACTTTTTAGACTATTCTATTAATTTTAAATTTTCATCTCATTATTATTGTTTCACTCTCTGCTTTTATAATTCTGATATTTTTAAGATGCCATGGCTACCTTTCATGTATAGAGTGTGTTATGTAAGTGTTTTATTATTTATTGAAAACATTAACATCACATTTTCACATTTATTTACAAACGAACTGGTCAATTCACTTTCTGACTATTAGTGAATCTGATCAAATAACATAATTTCAGATGACTAATCATAAAGCATTTTAGAGCATCTTCTGAGGGAGTTTAGTACCTGCTTGGAGTTTACTTTCCCTCTCTTGCATATTCTGCTATTGAAGTCCATCATTAAGCAGGTCAGGGCTAATATGCTGAGTAAATAGTTGGACTCCACTGTTACTACCTTTAGCAATTTTAATCACTTAAAGTAGGAAACTCCTCAAATACAAGCAGGTGGTTAAAAGTTCTACTAGTGAGAGAACTGTGGACCACTGTTACCGCAGTGTCATAGGTGCTTACCATGCTAATGAACACGCCCATGTCTTGGCCAATTTATTTATTGTCCCTTCTTAGAAGCAGAAGTTAAAATCAGTAAAGCTAATAATAAGAACAATATACAGGAGAGCACAGAAGGGTTTCCAAGGAGCAGAAGCTTTATTACAGTTCTGGTAGATACAAACACAAGACCCTTTTGGAAACGGTCCAGCCACACAGGAAACAGATGTCAAACGTGACACTTCGGCCCCAAATCCTGGTCAAAAGAACACAAAGACTTCCTCTTCAAGGGGGTACAGCAGCTCAGAAGCAATGACTGTAGCAGAGGGAGCGACGGGGGGAAAAAAGGACAGGAGAGTGAGAACTTAGGATGGCCAAGGCACAATCTTTTAAATGTTTGAAGCCTTGCACAAGGAGCATATTGCACAGCAAGCCTGCAGTTCATCCCGCAAAGAGGAGGTGCAAGAGTGTTTGTTTACCATTGAAATACTGTTTAAGAGGGAATTTCTGAAGAGCGTCTGCATCCCCCTGCGACAGCAGTCACTCCCCCACCCTCAGCTTAATTCACACCTTTGTGAACTAAGCGACTTACAAAACCAGGCTCTGCTAAGCGAGATAGGACATCAGTATTGATGTGCGCAGAGTCGGGATGATGATGGACAATAGAGTAAAACAGCTGCAAGTTTATGAACCACCTTATAAGTCGATAGAGTGTGATTGGGGCACGTTAAATTTCTAAACACTCTTTCTTAATGGTCAAGAAATTTCCTACTCAAATACGGGATGGGGTGCTCTGCACCATCGAAAACCTGAGACAGGACAGCCCCCAAACCAAATGCACTAGCGTCTGTCTGCAGGATAAACTTCTGAGAGAAATCCAGGTTCCTTAAACCAGGTATGATGACAAAGCAGTCTTTAGATCACAGACGGACCATTCACAATCATCCGACGAGACAAAACAGTGGTTCTTTCTGCCCTTTGTAAGATCAGTAAGAGAAGCAGCTATATTCACAAAATTTGAGATGAATCCCCAATAATAACTGGCAAGTCTGAATATGGCATGAACCTGTTTCTGCGTTTCTATATGGGGTAAGCAAGCACCTCCACCTTCTTCAATTGCAGCCTAACCAAACCCCTGCACATAAAATAACCCAAATAATGCATTTCATACATGCCAAAGTTACATTTCTTAGGGTTAGCTGTCTACGCATCCTGTCTTAAGCTGTCAAGTACAGCCTGAAGTTGCTCCAAATGCGAGTGCCAATCATTACTGAAAATGACAACATCATCGAGATATGCCCTGGAATATTCAGAATGGGGGCTTAAAATCTGATCCATCATACCCTGGAAAGTTACAGGGGTGCCATGTAGATCAACCAAGAGTCTAGTAAACTTGAATAATTCGTCAGGGGTGGCAAATACTGTTTTTTTGCAAATGGAAGCCTCAAGAGCCACTTGCAGTACCCTTTCATAAGATCGCGTTTAGAGAAATTATGGAGGAACATCAGAATGTCTTGGAGTTAGCACTCAGGAAGGTGTTTGTCCTGAATTGGATAAGTATACAAATGCAGTTACATATTAAATCCATTTCTGTCATGAAAACTGCATTCTAAATAAAGCAGTTATTAAACACAATAATGATAACCCATGGATTTCTAAAGAACTGAAAAAGGTAATGCACATCTAAAAAGGAAGCTCAAAATGGCTCCATAAAAATGAATTTCATTTGGACAATGTAGATAAGAATGCTACATGTAAAAATAAGGACAGGCATGAAGAGCATTTTTCCACTGATTATTGTACTCTGCTTGGGAAGGACTACAAACAATTACTGATTACAAATGTAAATCCTGCTACCCCTGACTGATCCTTCTTCACCTAATCAGTTGAGCTGTCTTTACTGCAGGCTTGAGAGGCACCCCTCTATCTACAGCCCTCCTTGTGTCTCTGCACCACCTTTCTTATCTCCCTTTCACTCTAATTCTTTCTATCTGCTCTAAATCACTGACAATAAAGTACATTTGGATTTCTAGCAACAGAAATGTCACAAAAGCAGCTATCCAAGACAACAACATCCCACCACCCACTTGAAGAAATATCAATTTTCTATTTTTTTTAATGTTTTTTTTTAATTTATTACAAGCATGTATGTTCCATACAATCAAGTCAAACTTAACAAAATTAAATTCAGTTCAGCCCCCACCCATGAGAAAGAGAGGAAGGCCAACAGCCAGAGTAAAACTTTAAAAATAGTAAACAAAAAAGATGTCCTTCTCCTCAATATAAATGTTTATTCTAAAATGTTATTTATTTCAACCTGCCAGGTTCTAAAAAAGTTTTGAAGAGATCCTCTAAGTGAGAATTTGATTTTTTCCAATTTCAAATAATATATAACTTCAGTTACACTCTGACTTAAAAGAGATGGGTTAGGATTCTTCCAGTTGAGCAAGATACGTCTATGTGCCAATAGTGTAGTAAAGGCAATTACAGTTTGTTTGTCCTTCTCCACCTTAAGACCATCTGGAAGTACACCAAACACAGCTGTTAGTGGATTAGGAGGAATTGTGACACTAAAGCTGTCTGAAAGGAATTTAAAGATTTTGGTCCAAAATGATGTTAATTTGGTGCACACCCAAAACATTTGTTCCAATGAGGCCTGAGCTCAATTGCAACATTTGCAGGTTGGATCATGCCTTGGAAACATTTTAGACAATTTTAAATGGGACAGATGTGCTCGATAGATGATGTTAAGTTGAATAATTGAATGCTTTGTGCATATGGAGCTCAAGTGAATTCTGTGCATCGCTGACTCCCACTCCTTTTCTGAAATGTTGAGTGAGAGATCCTTTTCCCACTATACTCTGGGATCTTTGAAAGGGAGGGACTTTAAAATGTTTTTTGTATATTAAAGAAATGCTGTCTGAGTCCTCAAGACTGATCAATATTTCTTCTGGAATAGAAATAGGTAGGAGGTGAGGAAAATTGGGCAGATTTCATTTACCAATATTTCTGATTTGGAAATAATGGAAACTTTGTGTTGATGGGTAGCTAAATTTGGAGTGTAATTGTTTGTAGGATGCAAAGACATTATTTATATACAAATCTCTAAATGATTTAATCCCATACATTTTCCAAACATTAAAAACTGTAAGTTTGAGATGGTGGAAAAAGGTGGTTATCATGTAGAGGTGCCACAGATAAAACATTCTCTAGCTTGGAGTGCATCTTACATAGGTTCCATATTCTGAGTGAATGAAGGACATTACTGGTGTGCAAAGCAAAGAATATAAAGAAAATGTCAGTTGTCTTAATATTTCAATATGACCAACCCTGAATAATTAAAACAACTGAACGGCTAATTCTTTAGTATCTCACTTTGCTCATTGTGCCAACAGATGTAGCAGGTTTTGAAAATGCTGTATAGTGTATTCTCTATTTCTGCTACCTTTACTCTCATACCTGTGGACAAACAAGTGCTAACAGTGAAATTGGGTGAACACAGGTGATTGGAAAAAAGACAAATGAAATACATGAGCTCTAAAACTCAATGGTACAGAGGAAGTCTGGGAACTGGGAGGCCACTAGAGCAAAGGAAAAATGGACCAGTAGATAAAATGCACTTGGAAAAACAAAAAATATGTTGAATGTGACAAAACCAAAATAAAAGCAAAATTCAAAGTCAAAATCACTAAGCAGAAAGGTCTTATACAAGGAAATCTAAAATGAAAGAATATGTGAAAGTTTTTAAGTATCCACAACCTTGAATAAACAAGGCAGCCTGATGTTGGTTTAAATATCATTGTATCCTTGGGTATGTGTTGCCTTAGGAAAGGAATGCAGTGTCTAGGCATTGAACCTCAAAATGGCCATATACAAACATAAACAATATAGTGTTGCAGTAACGTGAAATCACAATAATGGGTTGAAACAGTAAGTCCAAATACAAAATGAAACAATGAAATTAAGTCAGTCAATTTCTAAGCCGCTTAGTCCTGAACAGGGTCACGGGAGGTGCTGGAGCCTATCCCAAATAATACAGGATACAAGGCTGGAACAAATCTGAGTGGACCAGTCCACCACAGGGCAAATACACTTCAACTACACACTAGGGCCAATTTAGTATTGCCAATCCACCTAACTAGCATGTCTTTGGACTGTGGGAGGAAACCAGAGTACCCAGAACAGACGCAAGGAGAACATACAAGCTCCTCACAGGGAGGACCTAGAACACAAACCCTGGTCTACTTTTTGCGAGGCAGCAGTGCTACTGCTGCACCACCGTGCCACTAATATTAAACAAAGTTACAATTAAAATCTACTTGTCTCAGAACTTACTTAAAAAATGTGGCACCTGAGAGAAAAGTATATTGGTAAAGGAAAGAAATGTAAACAATCTAGATTTCATAGCATTGAGAAATTGCGGATTTTTAAAGATATCAGTGCTTGAATTATCTTTGTTTACAAATACTTTTATTAGCTGAATAACAAGGAGCCAATGCTGAAATACAGTTTCTGGGTACAGTGTAATATTCAGACAAGGTAAAATAGCATGATATGTTGCTTCCAATTGGTAGAAGAAGCTGTTCCAAATAATGAAAGACACAATGAAAGGCCATAACCAAAGTGGTGGGATCCTTTTTTCATTTTGTTTGGCAAGACACTGCCTGGCATATCTTTGACTGTCTTAACTATCCATTGTGATGGACGGCCGGAGGTTCAGTCCGGCTGGGATGTCCCAGAACGGGAAGAAGGGAGAAGAGCAGCCTTTTCGGGACACTGCCTCCCCCGGGACGCTAGGTGGCAGCTCCCCTGGACGACAGTGGTTCCCCGGATTTACTTAGGGCATCCTGGGACATGGAGTCCATTTCTTCAGTCCTGTTGGTACCATGGGTGCCGCCAGGGGGAGCTCACAAAGAACTCGGGGACTCCTACTGTTACTACGACCCGGAAGAACTTCAGAGGCATGAGGATGGAAGCCCACAGTACATCCGGGCTATTTGAGAACTGAGGATGTGGCATTGACCCGGAAGAAGAGTAGGAGTATTTTCGGGTCATGGACCATTTAAAGGACTGGTCAAGACCCAGCAAAGGGAGCTGGAGTTGGGTGGTAGAGTGACGGAGCTGCTGGGTGGAAAGGAGGATTGTGTTTATCACAGCCCAGAAACTGCACTCATTAAAGTAGTAAATGACTTGCGGGTAAATGCAGACAGAGGCCATTTATCTGTTCTCATCCTCCTAGATCTGAGTGCCGCATTTGACACCATTGATCATAATATTCTTAGAAATCACCTTAGTCAATGGGTGGGCGTCTCTGGTAGTGTCTTAAATTGGTTTGAATCCTACCTGGCAAGGAGAAAATTCTTTATTAGTTGTGGTAATTACAACTCAAAGACACATGATATCCTATATGGTGTTCCACAAGGGTCTATCCTGGGTCCACTGCTCTTCTCAATCTACATGCTTCCGTTAGGTCAGATTATCTCAGGGCACAATGTGAGCTACCACAGCTATGCTGATGACACACAGCTGTACCTATCAATAGCACCTGATGACCCAGATTCTCTTGATTCACTAACACAATGTCTTACTTGTATTTCTGAATGGATGAATAGTAATTTTCTAAAGCTAAATAAAGAGAAAACTGAAATTTTAGTGATTGGCAATAATGGATACAATGAGGCTATTAGAAATAAACTTGATGCATTAGGATTAAAAGTCAAGACGGAGGTAAAAAGCTTAGGGGTAACTGTTGAATGTAATCTGAATTTTAAATCGCATATTCATCAGACCACTAGGACAACATTTTTTCACTTAAGAAACATAGCAAAAGTTAGACCTCTTATATCACTGAAAGATGCTGAGAAATTAGTTCACGTGTTTGTTTTCAGTCGACTAGATTACTGTAACGCACTCCTCTCAGGACTACCCAAAAAAGACATAAATCGTTTGCAACTAGTGCAGAATGCAGCTGCTAGAATCCTAACTAGGAAAAGAAAATCCAAGCACATCTCTCCAGTTTTGATGTCACTACACTGGCTACCCATGTCATTCAGGATTGACTTTAAAATTCTGCTTATGGTTTATAAAGCCTTAAATAATCTTGCCTCATCTTATATATATATCGGAATGTCTGACATCTTATATTCCAAATCGTAACCTTAGATCCTCAAATGAATGTCTCCTTAGAATTCCAAGAGCAAAACTTTAAAAAAGTGGTGAGGCGGCCTTCTGCTGTTATGCACCTAAAATCTGGAATAGCCTGCCAATAGGAATTCGCCAGGCTAATACAGTGGAGCACTTTAAAAAACTGCTTAAAACACATTATTTTAACATGGCTTTCTCATAACTTCACTTTAATTTAATCCTGATACTCTGTATATTCAATTCATTATAATAACTATTCATGGTGGCTCTAAAATCCATACTAACCCCTACTCTCTCTTCTGTTTCTTTTTCCGGTTTCATCTACTCAAAGCACCGTGATGTTCCAACATTGATGGATTAAAAGCCAGAGGTCTGCATGACCATCATCATCAAGTGCTTCCGTGAGAACCCTAAATACAAAGAGGACTATTTCATTTATGTTAGGTAGAATGCCCAGAGGGGACTGGGCGGTCTCATGGCCTGGAACCCATGCAAATTTTAGTTAAATCCTGATGCGTTGTATATTCAATTAATTATCATTATTATTCATGGTGGCTCCAAAATCTGTACTAAACCCTACTTTTGTCTTCTGTTCTTTTTCCGTTTTTCTGTGGCGACAATCTGCATCACCACCACCTAATCAAAGCACCATGATGTCCTTACATTGATGGATTAAAGGCCAGAAGTACACATGACCATCATCATCAAATTCTTCCATGAGAACCCTGAATACAATGAGGACTGATTAAGGTCATTTATGTTAGGTAGAATTCCTAGAGGGGGCTGGGCAGTCTCGTGGCCTGGAACCCCTGTAGATTTTTTTTTCTCCAGCCGTCTGGAGTTTTTTTTTGTTTTTTCTGTCCTCCCTGGCCATCGGACCATACTCTTATTCTATGTTAACTAATGTTGTCTTATTTTAATTTCTTACTTTGTCTTTTATTTTTCTTTTCTTCATTATGTAAAGCACTTTGAGCTACTTTTTTTGTATGAAAATGTGCTATATAAATAAATGTTGTTGTTGTTGTTGTATAGTATTATTGATTATTGATTTGTAAATTGTGGAGTGTGCGGTGCTTTGTACACTTTATTTGAAGAAATTATTAAAGAATTCTTCTTGGTGATTTTAAACGTGTGTCCTGGACGTCTGTCTGTGGGGTTTCACGGGGCAACAGCGCCTCTAGCGTCCACACCATGTACAAACCAGTTTGGACTTATTATTTAATATTATCTCTTGGTTTTTGATATATTTATTATACCTAGTGCATTTTTTGCTGATTTGTTTTACTGTTGTAAAAGGGGGAAAGAAAGTGAGGTTTTCATTAATGGGTTATCTTTTAATTTAAATAAATACAGTGAGGTGCCTTAATTGGATAACCATAGTTCCTACCTCTGGTTATAGTATGTGTATTTGCTGAGTTACAACAGCATTCCCCAGTTGGACAGTGATAAAGTGAAAAGGTAAAAAGTAATTCCATTTTGTATACATGTAAATTTTATTACCCTTAAACTTACTGCATTAATTTCTTAATTATTGTTAGTGCTGGAAAACTTCTTTGCATACAATATTCTTGCTTTTCCCTCTGGTGCAGATAACTCCAAATTTCAATAAAAACTCTGGGGACAATATGCCAAGACTAAAACAGTGAGGGAAATTCATGATTAAAGAAAATATTTAATGGAATGGGCTGGAATTGAACCTGGATTTCTTAGTTTAAAGGCATCCATCATGCTTCCATGATAGCCTAAGTGGTACTGATTCTCTTCCTCTAGTACTTCATATCACATGCCATATTTGAAACTTTAACTATTTCACGGCTTTGTACATGTGTTATTTCCAAATTTACTGCAAATTTAGATTGGGAAATGTGATTGTATTTAAGCTAAATACACTCAGCAACCTTATTGTGCTATAAAATTTGAGTCAGCAATAGGGTTATGACAGATTGTTCTGATCCTGAACTGCCCCCTCCAAGGAAGATCAAACCCAGAAGTTATAAATCATAAACCTGGTTTATGCAGCTTCATATACAACATAATAACAGCACTGGGCAGGTTGTAATAGTTGTGAAACGTTGAGATTACACTTGAGATGCCAAATTGCAATAAATAACTCCAGAGAGAATATGACTCTATTTGGGGTTATAACAAATATAATATGAGAAATGCTTGATTAAAGAAAAAGTTACAGTGCTTATAAAAAGTATTCACTCCTTTTGAAGTTTTCACATTTTACTGTAATATAACATTCAATCACAGTAGATTTAATTTGGCATTTTCAACACTGATCAACAGAAAAGATTGTTTAATTTCAAACTGAAAACTAATCTCTGCAAAGATGTCTAAAAAATTATACATACAAAGCCAAAATAATTAATGGCAGAAGTATTTACCTCCTTTTAATATGACACACATAAATCATCACTGGTGCAGACTACTGGTTTTAAAAGTCACATAATTAGTTCAATGAGGATCACTTGTCTGTAGTCAAGGGGTTTCCATTGATTATGACATAAAATACACCTTCTCTGATATGATATAAATTCATCTTCACCTAATCTGGAAGGTTCTTGTTATGGTGAGCCTACAATTTTCTCACTAGAAAATTAAAAATATAAGATCCCAAACCTTAGCTTCACAGTGCAAAACTCATACTAGCTTGGCAAACCCTATCTCACCTTGGATTAAACATTTTAGAAATGTTAATCCTGTAACAGAACAGGAAGTCTTAACTTAGATTTCTAAAATGAAACCTACTACTTGTTTTCTAGATCCAGTGCCAAGAAAACTAGTAAAAAGCACAATGGATGATCTTGCAGCACATATTCTAAACATTATCAATAACTAACTATTGCATGGTGCAGTACCTGATGCACTTAAAGTGTCAGTTGTCAAACTATTACTTAAAAAATCAGACCTAGACCAACATGTACTTAATAATGATAGATCCATTTCAAATTTACCCTTTCTCTCTAAAATACTTGAAAAAGTAGTCGCCAATCAGCTTCAGTCACACCTTACACGTCACAATTTAGTTGAGAAATTCATATCTGGCTTCCGCACCGGTCACACTACAGAAACGGCACTAAGGACTGTTGTAAACAACATTCTAATATCCTCTGATGAAAGAAATTCCAGTGTAATTATGTTGTTAGACTTAAGTGCAACATCTGACACCATTGACTATTCTACTTTACTACACAGGCTGGAAAATTACATTGGGCTTACAGGCAATGTACTTGCCTAGTTTAGTTCTTATTTATCAAATTTATTCCAATGTGTACAGAAACAGAGAAGTGAGATATGGTGTTCCACGGGGCTCATTACTAGGACCTTTACTGTTTTCACTTTACATGTTTGCACTGGGATCCATCATTAGAAAGCATAATGTTAATTTTTACTCATACACCTTTGACACCCAGTTATACCTTTCTTTTATTCCAAAAGATGCTTCTCTGATGCTAATTAGATATGTTACTGAATTGAAGAATTGGATGGGTGAGAACTACTTGTCTTTAAATACAGATAAAAGAGACATGTTAATTATTGGAGGGAAAGATGTTAATTGCAACATTATTCTGTCATTATTTAACTCAGTTCGAACTAAATCACCATTAGTTCTACCGAATCAGCCCGTAGTCTAGGAGTTATCTTTGACTCTTGCATGTCATTTAAAGTGCACATTACAATATTGTCCAAAACATGTTTTTTCCATCTTAAAAATTTTGGGAAATTCAGGTGTTTTCTAATTATGAGAAGCTGAAAGATTGATTCATGCATTTATTTCTAAGTAGCAAAATACCCGCGCTTCGCAGCGGAGAAGTAGTGTGTTAAAGAGGTTATGAAAAAGTAAAGGAAACATTTTAAAAATAACGTAACATGATTGTCAATGTAATTGTGTTGTCATTGTTATGAGTGTTGCTGTCATATATATATATATATATATATATATATATATATATATATATATATATATACACATATATTATATATACACATACATATACACATATATTATATATACACATATATTATATATATTTATATATATATATATATATATATATATATATATATATATATATATACACATATATTATATATACATATACACATATATTATATATACATATACACATATATTATATACAGTGGTGTCAAAAACTATTTGCCCCCTTCCTGATTTCTTATTCTTTTGCATGTTTGTCACACAAAATGTTTCTGATCATCAAACACATTTAACCATTAGTCAAATATAACACAAGTAAACACAAAATGCAGTTTGTAAATGGTGGTTTTTATTATTTAGGGAGAAAAAAAAAATCCAAACCTACATGGCCCTGTGTGAAAAGTAATTGCCCCCTGAACCTAATAACTGGTTGGGCCACCCTTAGCAGCAATAACTGCAATCAAGCGTTTGCGATAACTTGCAATGAGTCTTTTACAGCGCTCTGGAGGAATTTTGGCCCACTCATCTTTGCAAAATTGTTGTAATTCAGCTTTATTTGAGGGTTTTCTAGCATGAACCGCCTTTTTAAGGTCATGCCATAGCATCTCAATTGGATTCAGGTCAGGACTTTGACTAGGCCACTCCAAAGTCTTCATTTTGTTTTTCTTCAGCCATTCAGAGGTGGATTTGCTGGTGTGTTTTGGGTCATTGTCCTGTTGCAGCACCCGAGATCGCTTCAGCTTGAGTTGACGAACAGATGGCCGGACATTCTCCTTCAGGATTTTTTGGTAGAGAATAGAATTTATGGTTCCATCTATCACAGCAAGCCTTCCAGGTCCTGAAGCAGCAAAACAACCCCAGACCATCACACTACCACCACCATATTTTACTGTTGGTATGATGTTCTTTTTCTGAAATGCTGTGTTCCTTTTACGCCAGATGTAACGGGACATTTGCCTTCCAAAAAGATCAACTTTTGACTCATCAGTCCACAAGGTATTTTCCCAAAAGTCTTGGCAATCATTGAGATGTTTCTTAGCAAAATTGAGACGAGCCCTAATGTTCTTTTTGCTTAACAGTGGTTTGCGTCTTGGAAATCTGCCATGCAGGCCGTTTTTGCCCAGTCTCTTTCTTATGGTGGAGTTGTGAACACTGACCTTAATTGAGGCAAGTGAGGCCTGCAGTTCTTTAGACGTTGTCCTGGGGTCTTTTGTGACCTCTCGGATGAGTTGTCTCTGCGCTCTTGGGGTAAATTTGGTCGGCCGGCCACTCCTGGGAAGGTTCACCACTGTTCCATGTTTTTGCCATTTGTGGATAATGGCTCTCACTGTGGTTCGCTGGAGTCCCAAAGCTTTAGAAATGGCTTTATAACCTTTACCAGACTGATAGATCTCAATTACTTCTGTTCTCATTTGTTCCTGAATTTCTTTGGATCTTGGCACGATGTCTAGCTTTTGAGGTGCTTTTGGTCTACTTCTCTGTGTCAGGCAGCTCCTATTTAAGTGATTTCTTGATTGAAACAGGTGTGGCAGTAATCAGGCCTGGGGGTGGCTACGGAAATTGAACTCAGGTGTGATACACCACAGTTAGGTTATTTTTTAACAAGGGGGCAATTACTTTTTCACACAGGGCATGTAGGTTTGTATTTTTTTTCTCCCTAAATAATAAACACCATCATTTAAAAACTGCATTTTGTGTTTACTTGTGTTATATTTGACTAATGGTTAAATGTGTTTGATGATCAGAAACATTTTGTGTGACAAACATGCAAAAGAATAAGAAATCAGGAAGGGGGCAAATAGTTTTTCACACCACTGTATACACATATATTATATATATTTATATATATATATATATATATATATATATATATATACACATATACACATATATT